>NW_020271176.1:24750-66846 GCF_002803265.2 Melanaphis sacchari
ATATATTTTGTGTTTTATTTGATGAATTATAACGAAGTAATAAATTTTTGTATTTTATTGAGAATTTTGAATTATACTGAATTAAAGAGTATTTTTGTGTTTTATTGAGAATTACACCTGAAGTAAAAGTATTTTGTATTGTTATAGAGGATTTGAATTAATGAAGTGAAAAGATGGTATTGAGAATTTTGAATATCTAGTATTTTTGAAGAGTGTATTGAGATTTTATTTTGATGTAGAAATAAATATTTAACATATGAATACGGGTTCTAGTGAGAGAACGCCGAAGCTTTAGTGAAAGGATAGTTCGAGGTAATCTGCTAAAGAAACGTTAGATAGATAATTGATATTTAGGAACAAGATAGTTATTAGATATTAATTTAAGAATAGTAATAGTGAATTAATTAATGACAAGAAGAATAGGGTTAATCGAAGAGGATAAATTAGAATTAAATAATAATGTAAACCGGTAGACGAAGGTAAATAAAAGTAGGCATTAATTAATTTAGACGAATTTGAAAAATAACCCTACCATAAGTACATTAAGATAGATTAGAAGTATAAAATATTGTTCATACTGGAGTACATACCAAGTGTTAACAGTAAATAAGAAAATGAACATCTAAAGTCCTCAATTAAAAGTCTTGACGGCTTTTTACAAGTGATTCCTCAATATTCAGACAAAACTGAAATGTATTCTGTTCATAAACGATGGCGGAAATATAATTGATTCAGTAGATCCCGACCATACCGTTACATTAAAATGATAAATCGCAATCAAATTAATCTGTAGAGCTTATCCGTTATTTAGATATAAAGAAATAAAGAATGGAACGATATTAAAAATTATTATTATGACCATTCTAATCATTATGAGTGCCTGCGAATTTACAAATTGAATTTAATGATAATAAAATTAAAACGATGAAAACGATTCATATGGCTAATCTAATAGAAATATTCAAAATTATGACGTGCAGTAGCGTAGGTAAACTGTCGTCCGAAGATAGTATTACGTAAACATTGAAAAATAAGCTTGGTTGAGGTATATCAATGGTAGCACCAACGAAATAAATTGACAGGTAAATCTAAAATCCAAATTTTCTGACATTGAATGCAAGGCAAGTATTAGTAGCCGATAAAACATATGAACATATAATACGCATGTCAGAGATTTAGAGCAAACCATTTTAATAATACATAACAACAACATAAAGCATAATAATTATAATAGTAAAGTCAAATAATAATCAAAACACATCGTATCGTAAAATAACTAGTTCTTCAGGTAGGAATAATAATCAAATACAAAATTCTGTGAAACAATTTAATGTTAGTGCTGTTTTACGTAACGTGGGAATAAATTTTCGCTCAATGTAGGATGAATAATCAACATACTGCGATCACCGGGCGGTAACACTAATTCAAAATTATGGACACCTGCACGTAATGTAATAATTTGGCATACAACGCGGTATCGGTAAAACAGAATGGACGAACGTCTAATAAATAATAACTTCCGGAATGGATAGAACCTATATACACATATGGAGCGATGCGATACAAACAGATAACGTGGATCTTATCGGGAGATTCTCCAACAGTACACGAACAATAATAGTATTAACCATGTAAAATGCATTAACGTTTGAAATTAAAGAGTTAGAATCTTATCGATACAGAGTAGTGAACGTAATATGATATTTATGCGATCGAAATAATAGACGAAACACAAAAGTATATCTTAGGAATAAATGACCAAATAATACAAACTGGAAAGTGACAAAATACCATTAATATTTCAAGGGCAAAGCGAGTATACAGAGTTTAATTTAGTTAGTAAGAATTTACAAAGAGAAACGGCATAATAGGTATAGTTTCTAACGGAAAATAATTCGATAATAAATTTAGCAACAAGACATTAGAAATAAACGTTAATAATAAAATATAGTTTTAAAATCTAGAAAGAAACCATTGATCTTTACCTATAGCTGCAACGGACGTAAAAATAAGGACATATAAAAAGAAAATATTATATTTTATAATAAATTAACTTACATTAACGTAAATTACCATAAAAACATATGACAAAGAATTAAAATTTATGTATTTATATTTAAATAAATTTTCAGTTATGTATAACTACTTTATTACAGAAAAAAAAATGTAAACATGATTAAGTGAAATCATGAACAGTTATAAGCTGTTTTAATAATGTACTATTATATTATTAACAAAATTTTATTTTCAGAATAGGAAAATGGATATTAACTTCCATGTATGAATATGTAAACACGATTGATTAAAATCGTGTTAGTTATTAAGAAGTTATTTTTAATTGTAATTCTAATAAGTAGCAAATAATATTTTATCATAAACCAAAATATAATACTATATTAAGAGAATTGTAACAATAGAAAAATGTGAAACACCACTCTAAAATTAGTATGATATATGCAATTTTAAGATTTCGCTTACCAAACATAAATCTTTTTGAAGGGAGGTGTTACATACCGTGTTATTTTACATATATATTATACGGAGAGGTGATATGTATACGATGAATAACATATTCAACGTGTAGTTCGAACGGCTATGGCGATCACCTGCACATCGTGATATTTAATATAATGAATAAGACAGATCACACGTCCTGACTTTCAGAAATGTGAGTAAAACAGTGTAACATTGTACGATTTAATGACAATTAACTTGATCACGTCGTGTATCTTAGAACCGATGAAATCGCAGGAAAGGCACCCAACTGAATAATACATTTAATTTAGAGCTCCTTAGGTCATTGAAGTCACCACCCCTCAGTCACCACTTTGACGGTTAATCATATAAGGGAGACCAGGATCAGCAGACGGTTATAGGATATTCAGACGCCTGGGCAGGTCGTAACACCACCTACACCATCTTGTGCTATAAAATTGTATTCTTGTACGACGTTAATTGTATAAATAAAGACTTAATCTTTTAACTTGCAAACATTAGTATTTCTTTTTATTTCTACGTTGATATATGTATCGACGTTGACATAACGGACGCAACAATTGTAATATAATATATTTTGACATCATCAATCAAGCAATATAAAATTAAATGTGTGAAATCAAAAATAATTTTTAAAATTTGAAAAATATTTTATGAGTAGTAGTGTATGATTGGATTTGAAAACGAAAATAGCAATTAATAGTGATCGAATTAAATGAGAAAAAAAATGCAAAAAATCTAATATATGCTGTTTCATATGGAGCCGCCCGAATTTCGCCGGCACGGGATTCGAACCTGCCTACCTAACGACGGGGGACCTATCCTAACACCTATCGACTACATTTTGAGATGTAAACCACTACCGAATCTCGAGTACTTAAACCGTTTTAGAGATGCGACGAATACTACATTATACGTCGTTTAACCGATACAATTTTTACGATTCGCGTGTCACGAAACCGTAAATTGCATATTAATTGTCGTTTAGATTGTTTCCGACGTATTCGTTTATATTTTTTAATTGTGTACGTCTTAACGACGTACCGAGTTTATTATCAAATACTGTTCGAGATATATTATGATATTTTTTCCCTTGCGATAAGCTCGGCGACTTTATCGTCGCCCTCCTCCCCTCTTGCCTAATGTGGCATCGGCGTTCCCTGACCACTGCTGTCCGTCAATACGACCGTACATTCACTCACTCGTGCGACCGTCTCCGGGACGTCGCTCCCTTTTGTTCTTACGCGTGTGCGTGGCTAATATAAGGCCATTTTGTGTGCCCGTAGCACTTGTGCCTTTTGTTTTTTTTTTGTGCTGGCCTTGTGTGCCGTGTTGTGCCGTCGTCACATTTGCCGCGTGTTGGAGCGACTCCGCATTTTGTACGTGTCTAAACTAATATTATATACATATATATATCATCTATATATACACGTGGACCCTGAGGTTAAGAGCCGGCGTCATAATTGTTATATTAACAATATCAGTGTTCCAGCACAACTTATTCCAACGATCATACTGCCTTGGACCAGGTCAGCGACATATTATTTGATATTCGTTTATTATTATTATATTTTATTATTATTATTTGTATTTGAATAATTGGTTGTTATTATTACTATTATTACTATTTCCTTTTTTATATTATTTGGGCGCCCTAATTTATTATTAGTATTATTATATTATGTAATACGTTACACCTTTTTTTTTTGTACAAAATATATATATTGTAGCACGACGGTGCGTCAACCCAAATTGCGTGTAATTCTTGAAGTTGTCTAATTGCCCTCTCTTAATACGTAAGGTAAAACAAAAATACTCTGGGTGTTATTATATTTGCTATTCTAGGCCAACTGCCCAAGCAGGAGCCTGGTGGTAAAAATAACATATCATGATATCCTCCCAAAGGTATGCGATTGAAGGCATTACAACGACTATTGTATATAATAAACATAATCTGACGTACGTCAACAATGGTACGCACGTTTCTTTTTTTATATAATATTATTATTATATATAAATATACACACATATAATCGTATTTCGTACGCTATCAAGACGATAAGGTAGCGGAGGCGACCGAGGGTGGGGACACCGAAAACAAAAAAACGCGTAATCGATACGGATAAACGATTTCTCGTATTGTAAAAAAAAAAAACAGTAGTGACGATACGACGACCGACCGGAGAACGCGCCGCGAGTACGCGTTTTCCGTACGCGAACAGAATTCGGGGACGCACGGACGGGACGAAAAAGACCCGCTCCGGAATATAGCGTCGAGAACGCGACGGAAAGAGGTCTCGAAAGGCCGGAAAACCGGGCAAAAAGCGGAAAAAAGGTATATAAAAACAATAATAATAAGTAATAAGTAATAAGTAATAACCTAACCGATAACGACGACGGCGGGAGATAACGATAACGACGACGGCGGGAGATAATGATAACGACGACGACGAGTTGGCAGATTAAATCGGCGTGACGAGGGCACGACCGAGGACGGCCCTGGACTTAACAACCTGGGGACTGATAAAAACGACTTCCCGAGAGGGAGTCGAGCCACAAAAGCATTATACCCGGGGTCTGGACTTAAGTGACTGGGCCTGAGGGTCCCCACAGAAGGGGACGAGAACTGGATCTGACCTTCGCTGGTTGGCTCAGGCGCGGGCAACTCGCTGACAAGACTGCTCGGCCCGGGACTACCGCTTGCAGCATAGAAGGCGCTCACGGGAAAAATACTGGTTAACCACGTTCGGTGGTCTCCCCGGGCGACCCGACCTGTTAGGGGGGGGGGGGCGGGGAACCATCTATGAGATTAAAATCTTGGAGAGGGGACAGTCGGCGATTCCGTTTGGGCCGACGCGGCGGGCTGCCCTTGGCTGGGTGGACAGGCACCGGACAGGGCCATAGGCCCCTGCCAGGTGTTAGAGTCTCGGACTCCCCCCGTATAAATGGACCGCCCGCTCGGTTTACAAGCGGGGTCCGGTGACTTGGTCGACACCGGACCTAGCAGACCTGCAAAAACTTATGGACGGACAGACTAACATGGACACCCCCATAGGCGGGGGATCGGATCCGGGGCCCCGCCACCTGCATCGTTCGTAAGAACGCGGTCGGAGCTGTGCGGCCCGATACCTGATGTGAGCTCGCCTAGTGACGCGGCCGTTGCGGTCGAAAAGACTAACGGAAATGCGGCGCGCGCCCGGCGCCACAAACGAAGAGCTCGACAGAAAAGGCGAAAAGCCCGTAACCGCGTGGTCAAAGCTAGGGACAGTGAGCCCAGCGACGGCACACAAAAATCGACCTTAGGTGAATTGATAGTCGTCGATAATATGCGTAATCCGGAAGGCCTCTTCGTACACACGCCCGTCCATCACGAGCCGGAGCTAGCGCAGGGAGCAGACGGTCCTCCCGGAAGCGCCACCGGGCTGGATACGAGCCCCGCCCCGGCTGTGGTCTACAGGACCGAGGAGAAAATGATAAATTTCATTCAAATTAATGCGGGCCGAGGAAAGGCGGCCAAGCATCAGATAGACAAACTTCTGGTAGAATTAGCCACAGACGTTGAGCTAATCCAAGAGCCGGCGACCGATGGTACGGGGATCTACCTGCTAGACTGGCATCCTCTTAGAGTAATCGCGGCGGGACGATGGCCGAAGGCTGCCGTGGTCGTCGCGAACCCTACCACAAGAGTCCTCGCTCTTAGACATCTCTGTATCCCCCCACTTGGCCGCGGCCACGCTCACGGTGGGACAAGTCAGCTTGACGGTGGTATCTTCATACTTCCAGTTTTCTGACCCCACCCAGACATACGCCGACGCGCTCGGGTCAGTCCTGGACCAGATCCGCGGCGCCTTGCTTGACTGTGAGGATGTTAACAGGCGGTCGACGGTGTGGCACGATGAAGTCTCGGACGACCGGGGCGAAGTAATCGTGGAATTGATAAGTAAAAAGGGCCTGTCCGTGCTGAACCAGCCGGACCAACCTAGAACTTTCATGAACAGAGGGTCAGCCAACCTGGACGTCACACTCGCGTCGCCTTCGATGGAGCGTAGGGTGGCGGACTGGAAGGTCATACCCGGAATGACATCAAGCGATCACAACGTGATCAGCTTTAAATTTGCGTGCAGCCAGAACGCCCTTCCGTCCACGGGTAATGCCGTACGGAAACGATATTTATGGAAAAATACCGATTGGAAATCATTCCGTAAGACCTTGGAAAGTTTAACGATAGCACGGTCAGCCGAGCTCGGTTGACCGGTCGTAGATCCCTGTGTCAACGCACTCTCGGAAGTGCTGCAAACGGCTTGTGATACCCACATGAAACGGGCCGTGGTCGGGCGGCTAAAACCGCCTCTCTGGTGGAGCTCGGACCTCGGTGGCGAGCTCGCCCGATTGGGACGCTGAAAGCGCAAACCACGTTCAGAACGCAACGTGTTCAAAAAGAGAGCCATAAGGAGGAAGTACACAGACCTCAATCGGAGAAATAACCACGCCTGCTTTAGAGCACGGCGGACGGCCTGGCGCTCTTCGTTACCGTCACCGGGAACGAGGAGCTCTGGGGACCCGTCTATAAATGGCTAAAGGCCGGGGGAACACGGCCCTCGGAGAAATTACCAGCGTCTATCAGAAAAATGGACGTAACATTTACTTGTTCTCTTAGGGAGACCGTCGGAAATCCGTAGAGAGACCGGCTTTATGTGGGTAGATTCGAGCCGGCATTACCTGGGCTTAGTCCGACGTTCGACCCAGTTGAACCGTCCACGGTCGACGAGGTAAGAGATGCTATATGGCGGATGAAAGCATGTAAGGCCCCGGGCCTAGACGGTATCACGGCAGGAGTCGTGCGGCAACGTGGCCCTTCCTTAAAAACCAAATTACATTTGCGTTCAATACCTCACTGGCAACGAGATCATTCCCGAGCCGGTGGAAGAAAGCGACGCTGGTCGTCATTATGAAATCGCCCGATAAGAACCCGACTGAGGCTAGGTCAGACCGACCAATTAGCTTACTCCCAGTTCTAGCTAAGGTACTGAAACACCTTATCGTGGCGAGAATCCGTAAAGATACGGACATCGATATGTCGGCCAGACAATTTGGTTTCACCAAGAACCTATCGACCTTAGATGCAATGACACATGCCTTTGGCTGGTTAGATGAAAGGCGGGAGAAATACGTCGTAGGCGTATTCCTGGATATATCGGGGGCTTTTGACTGCCTCTGGTGGGCGCAACTAATGAAAGATCTTGAAAAGGTTAAATGCGGTTCTGGGTTGATCGCCCTGACAAAGAGCTACCTAGACGGCCGAAAGGCCCACTTAGCGATTGTAGACATGACACTCTCGATGACCCTAACAAAGGGTTGCCCGTAGGAGTCGGAATTCGATCCCGACCTCTGGAGATACGCGGTCAACCCGCTCTTGTCCGGCGATCTTCCCTTGGGACGGAGATAGTCGAATACGCGACGATCTCGCGCTACTCATCTCCGGGAAACACCGTCCGGAGCTCACGGAACGCGCGAACGCGCTGCTAGAAATAGCGTCGAGATGGGCCTCCGACAGGAAACTCACCTTCTCGGCGGCCAAGTCGCAGACCTTGTGGATCAAGGGCCAACTAAGTAAGCCCCTTGACTTTCGACTTAGTGGGACTAAGGTAAAAATGACCCCGGAGGCGAAATACCTCGGGGTCACGTTTGACCCGCAAAGGAAGTTTAGCTCCCATCTGGCGGAAAAGGCTGCGTCCTCGGTAGCGCTATGACGGGCGCGTATAAGACCACGTTGACGATGGCGCTCCAGGTCATAGCCGGAGTACCTCCTCTCAACTTAGAACTAGTTCGGCTCGCTAAGATCGAACGAGATAAGAGCGCCGTGAGGAGAGGAAACAAGTCGGCGTCAGACGTTGCTGGAAAGGCGAAACAGTATTACGACACTACCATACGCCTCTGGCAGGAGAGATGGGTCGCCAGTGACAAAGGTTCGGCGGACGGCGATTTGGTTCCCGGACATCCGGCGCAGGCTCGAGAGGCCGAAGTTCGTTCCGGATCACTACTTGTACTGAAATCCCTTAGTCAAACTAGATGGTCCTGTCACTCGGATTCTTGTCAAGCACTTACTCATAATTACATAAAAATAATAAAAGCTTTAAAATGTATTAGTGAAAATAATAGTGAAAATGGAGACTCAAGAAGGGATGCTAAAATGCTTTTAAAACAAATTAAAAGAAAAGAAACGGCATATCTTTCTTTTTTATGGAATGATATATTGAATAGGTCTAACAAGACATCTATACATCTGCAAGACAGTTCTTGTGACCCATTGAAAGCGTTGAATTTACTGAAATCGTTGAAAAATTACATTTTAAATTTAAAAAAACAGTAGTGTAGTTTATGAAAGTAAAGTTATTGAACTTGGTCCAGAAATCAATAGTTTTTACCATGATGAAGGAAGGACAACAAAAAAAAATGTCAGTGGTTCAAATAATACTGTGTTGCAAGGTGGTGTTAAATTTAAAATTGAAACCCACAACATAATCATTGATAAATTTTGTTCAGAATTAGACCGACGAATTGAAGCCTATAAGTTTGTTTCAGACAATTTTTTATTTGTTACAAAGTTGTGTGTTTCAATTGTTGACACAATTAATAAAGACAATAATATTGAACAAAGTATTGAAAACTTTATATTGACCTACAAGGAAGATGTAGATAGTTATATAAAAAATGAAATCTAACAGTTTCAAGAATATTATTCCTTATGCAAACCATCAATTGAAGACCATGAACATTTTAGTATAATTGGTCTTTGGAAATGGTTTAATGAAAATTAATTAATTGATGTCTTTCCCAATTTATATATTGCACTTAAAATTTATTTAACTATACCAAGTTCAAATTGTTCAGCCGAAAGAGCTTTTTCAAAACTAAATAGAGTAAAGAACAAATACAGGTCAACATTAAAACAAGAAAATTTGACTGCGCTTATGATATTGGCATCAGAAAATGACATTCTTCAAACAATTGATAATGAAACAGTTATTAAAGAATTTTGTCAAACAAAAGCGAGGAAAAAAACTTGCAATTATAAATTATAAATAAAATAATAATTATTCATAATTTATTACTATGTACTTATTTATATTTATTATAATAGGTAGGTATATCGTATATAAATAATATATTCGTTTTTTTTTTTTTTTTTTGTACAGGGGCCTCATTTAAAACTTTGGCCCCTGGGCCTCACAATGTCTTAATCCGGGCTTGATTTTATTACCATTATCTGTAGATATATGTATTCGGCGAACACCCTTATTATCATTGTCATTCTTCTTGTCATAATTTTTGTTTCACTCTTGTCGTCTGTCGTCTTCATTTTTTATTACTGTTATTCTTGATTTGTTTTGTCGCATGCATTGTGCATTGTCGACATTTAACTTTATTATATTTTTATACAATCCATTGGTGGATTTGTTGCTGTTGAAATTGCGGTATCAAATTAATATATATATATATTTCTCGCAATTACGGCATTTAATTGGTCTTCAATTTCACCCAGGACCCCTAGACGATCACTGCAAATCATCTTTAATATATATATCTAGATTAAGTTATTTTGTAAGTGTCCAATTCATGTGAGCCCTATGAATCATTGCACCAGACCGAATCGACCGTAGGGCGCCCCCCTCCCCCAAATAACTAACTTCAACTTCCTCTATCCTGTGTTTTATAACTTGTATCCTCTCTGTTATTTTTTCTTGTTTCTCTTTATTGTGTCGTTCTGTGAATTGGTTTGAATGTGGTCGGAGGTGCCTAGGGGGGTATGAGTATGTTGAATTTCCTACCTACAACGCCGTAAATTTGGTCATCTTTTTTTGTTAATTGTTATTGTGGGCGCCAAGTGTTGGCGCATTCACCTATAAACATAACTACAACGCAATATCTGGAGTTGTGAGATATTATTTTTATCATATTTCTAAAATATTAAAATATTTAGGCAAGTGGATCACACATATAATAGAAAAATCAATACATTTATCCCTCTGCTCTGACTCTAAAACTATAATTTTAAAATTTTATGTTTACTAATTTTTAGGCTTGTATTGTCGGTTATAGAACAAAAAAAGTATTATTTATTGGAGTACGGAACAAATATTGTTCGATATGAATGAAATCTAAATCAATAAACAAAGATCCTCCAAATCATATTTGCTATAAAAACTGGAATAACACTAGCACTTCTATGGAGTCAGATATAATTGTAGAGGGTTTTCGACAAAGCATTCCCACACATAATATAATTTATTACAAACTCATTGGAGACGGAAACTCTAGTGTTTTGATACAGAAATAAAAAAATTGAGTGTACTAACCATATTTTAAGAAATTATAAAAATCGCATAGTAGTTATAGCATCCAAGAGAAAAAGTTCAAGCGGCATTGTCGTCCCTGGCAAGCTACAAAATTTTTTAAAAGAAAAACCTTTAAAATTGAGGTAATTTTTTTTTTTAACCATTGAAAAATAAATACAATATGCTACTTTTACTAGTTTTGTAATGAATACTTTTATTTTGTATTCACAAATCGTGAAAATATATAGAACATATTGATGGTTAAGCCCACTCATGTGTTAAGTACAAATTTTTTGTAAAATGTGTTATGTATCAAAATAAACATTTCAAATTTTGTATTTTCATGTGCACAAAGGAGGTATATGAACTCTTGTGACGTCATATTATGTTGTGGTTACATGTTGTATTTGTTCTAGTATCTATTCTCATATGTGATAAAAGCACTTACACATTTGTCATTTCATTTAATAACGGTTATGTCATTTAACTCATTTTGCCAACAGATAATAATTATTAGAAGAATTCTTCTATAAATAATATCATTATGTCTTGCTAGGCAATATTGTATTTAATAGTGCAATTCTACAATATCAATATAATGATAATAATATTAAGAGGCCGTTCTGGTAAAGTGATACGTATACAACACTCAAGAGATGGCGTTGAATTTCATATCGTCATCGCGATGGTCATTCGTAATCACGCCCACTTTCCCCAAAGCGGTACTACGCACAATAGTCTTGGGAACGGCACATTATTATTTCACAGATCGTCGTTTAGAACAGTGTTTCTTGACCTTTTTGATATCACGGAACACCAGGCAATATTTTTTTCATGCGGAACACTTCTGAAAATATCTTTAAAAAAGAATGGTACACAAAACATGGCGATAAGCGGCAACATTAGCAATGCATTAAACTTTAGTGATTAACATACTAAATACAGCAAAATACAATTATATTATTTATTTAAAATTTAGATTGTATTGAGAAGTAACATTATATAATATATTTAGATTAAATTAAATTTATATTAGATTGTAATAACAGGAAAAATAATAATACAATTATTGCATAAATCTTAATGGGATGGTTGCGCTTGAATATGACTGCATATGTTATCAATATCTGTAGTGAGGTTTGTTAATGAAAGTCTTAGTGTCGGCGTCACATTCAATCTATTTCGATATTTAGTCTTGGTTGCAGTGACTGCTGAGAATCCACTTTCACATAAGTATGTTGAAGGAAAAATAAGTAGGACTCCCAACGCCTTTTCACTTAATACCTCATATTTGCTGTAAACTTCTATCCAAACTTTATCTAGTGATGAATTGTTTTTTAAGTTTTTCAACGTCACGTCTGAGGAAAGATCTGCCAACATATCCTCTTCATTCGTAGATAGAGTATTTGTTGAGCTATTGGCACTGAATGGATCCAAAATCCATAAGAAACCATCTCTTGGGTCTTGATTTGAAGAGAAATACTTTTCAAATTTAAGCGACAACATATTCAAATGATTAACAATAATCAGTTTAAATTGAGTAATATTGTAATCTTCATTATTCTCGTTCACCTCACTCATGAACTCCATTAGGTGCTGAACGTTTTAAAACAGTCGTTTTCAATTCTTGTGATCCACAGCTTAATTTTTTTTTTTTTGCCCTTCTATTTTACTGTAACTGTGAAACATAGTTTTCTGTGTTCCTTGAAGAGACAGATTTAGGTCATTCAAAAGTTGAAATATGTCTGCAAGATAACATAATTTCATGTTCCAATCTATGTCTTCGAACTATTGAACTAGGTCACAATTTTTGCTTGATAAAAATATTATTATTTCTTCTCTAAGTTCACACAGTCTTTTTAATATCCGACCTCTCGAAAGCCAGTGAACTTCCACATGCAATAATAGCGTTCTATATGTGGATCCCATTTCATCACAAAACATTGCAAACAGTCGTGAATTAAGAGAGCTGGACTTAATAAAATTTACCGTTTTGATAGCTATTGTTAGTACTTAATTAAACTCTGCACTCATTCTTTTACTTGCTAGCATTTCTCGGTGTATCATACAATGTGTGCTTTGTATATTTGGAGCTACTTGTTTCATTTTTGCGACTAGTCCTGCATGCCTACCAGTCATATTAGCCGCGCCATAAATACAAATTAAGATACAGTCTGACACCTTTAAATCTGTACTTAAGATACAATCGGACAGTACAGAAAAAATTTCAGCGCCAGTTGTATGTTTCTTCAGTTCCAAGCAGTTCAAGAATTCTTCTTTGATATTTTTTTCGTCCCAATCCACATACCGAATATAAATAAGTAGCAGTGCTTTATCAGTAATGTCAGTTGACTCATCTTATTGAAAAGCATAGAGCTTTGACCTTTTTATTTTTCTTATAAGTTGCTGATGAACATCATTGCTCATCATAGTTATGCGATTTGAAACTGTATCGTTAGAAAAAGGTATTGTCTTTATTTTTTTAGCAGTTTTATCTCCAAAAAGTGTAAAATTGGCATCGACCATACAAGGCATAATTAAGTCTTCTCCTATGGTAAAATTTTTTTTTGATTTTGCAATGCGAAGTGATATCAAAAATGACGCTTTAAGGGCTAACTCATTTTTAGTTCCCATATTTCGAATTAGTGTCATCTGAGCTTTCAATTCACTCTATTTTCTTTTAAAAAAATCGATTGACTTACTCTTATACTGCTGGTGTTTTGTTTCCAAATATCTTAAAAGTTTTGCTGGAGCCATAGAACTATTGGTTAAAATTTTCGAGCAAATAACGCATTAAGGGCAATTATCTTTATATGTAAATCCGAACGCTAGGTATGAGGGATCGTACTTACGAATTTTCGGTTTCTTCCGTTTTGGTTCCAACGAAGATGTGATATCACTCGTTGATGGTGTTGGTTCCTCAGCAGTAGTAATTACGCTAGTATTTAGATTTTTTAAAAGAAATCCAACTTATTCTTTTTACTCAAATTTTAATAAATTGCCATACACAACTGACAATGAACAACGGTTAACGAACGACTGCGAATGGACGAATACGTACTGAAGTACAATATTGGTAATATTCTACTTCGTATAATAATATTTTATAATAATATCGTATATAATCGTATATACTATATTGTATAATAATATACGATAACATGCGGTTATAAATAATTATTCGATACTGTCATGCCATCGTCGTTGCCCTTATTGTTTTTATTAAAACTCATTAAAAAAAATGAACTGTAATTTGATTGACTCTTATATTACATTATAATAATAATATTATATATTATATAGTTTCTTATACAATATATTGTGCACGTCTAACGAGTTTTCCCACTAGCTACCTCTAGAATTCTAGCTTTTTTTTATTTTTAATATTTTGATAAAAGCACAGTACAACACTTTCGCGGAACCCTAGGGTTCCGCGGAACACAGGTTAAGAAACACTGATTTAGAAGTTTCTTATCAATGCTGTCACTTACGTAATTAGAATTTAATACGCCCGCGCGTTTACAAACTAATTAATCAAAGCTCCTGTTCCCTAAATATGTAGTGACTAAACAATCTCTTTAACATCATAGTTCTAATTTATATTTATTGCATTATTACTTTAGACATGATGTATAAATTAATAAATATATGATATAAATATATTTATTTTTTTTTTTTTTTTTTATTAGAAATCAAAATAAATGGTTACAAATTAAACACATTTAACAAATAGGTACAGTTTTGATTACCTACCTCCTGTAAGCTAATAGCTTGTGTTGGAGGTAGGGAGTTATTACATTTACCAATAAAATAAAATAAAATAATTAGGTAATTTTTATAATATTACGTACATTGACTTATGAATATGAACACTTTAAAAAATATAATATAATAATAGAAAAGAAAAGACACAGTGATGTAAAGTTTTAACATAAATAGATTAGTAATACATTTAGTTGATACAGCATTATAGCAATTAAAAAAAAAAAAAAAAAAAAAAAAACTGTTACATATATAAATTACATACAATTTAGCATTTATACACATTATAATTCAATTCTAAAAATATATATTTATAAAATAATCCTTTAATATTAACTTTTTTACTTGTAATAATATTTCTTTTAAAGTCCAGAGGCATAGAATTGTAATAAGTCGGGCCTAGATAATCTACAAATGTTTGACCAAAGGATTTATAGGTATATTTAACTGGACAATCATATTTTCTAATTTCTCTTATATGACTATTATCACTATGTAACTGATCAAAACCAGGTTGTTTAATAATGAACATAATTGCTATTTTTTTATATAATTGTCTTACTGGCAAGACCCCTAATTCCTTATAATTTTCAATTGTTGATCCTTTCAGTGAAAGCTTATTTAGGCAAATTCTAACAACGTTATTTTGATTTATTATTAGGTGATTTATAATATTGTCTCGAAGGCCACCCCATACTAATAAACCGTACTGGAAATTGGACTGGTATAGAGCAAAATAAACTAATCTCATTGTTTGCTTTGTAACTATTTTTTTTAGTTTGAACATATTATAAGTTATGAAGCGTAGTTTCCCTAATAGATTGTTAACATGTAAGTTCCATTTCAAGTGGTTATCAATAATTAATCCTAAATATCTTATTTTTATAACTTTATTAATTTGCTTACAGTTAATTGAGTTACAGTTATTGTTATTAGAACATTCGTGTATTGAAATGGAGCTAATAGTAGATTCGGATTTGTTAATAGAGAACGGAATAAATACTGTTTTTTCTATGTTTAAGGATAGAATTCTTTCTTTCAATGTTTTTAATATTTTACAAAAGCCATTTGCAGATTTTTCATAAACCCCTTCCCATGTATTATGTGAGAAAAGCAGACAGGTATCATCCGCATATGTTACTATTGAACCCTCAATGTTAAGATCACAAATTTCATTTATATATAAAATGAATAAGATAGGGCCCAATACACTACCCTGAGGTACTCCATATTTAATTTCATACATGTTACCATTAATTCCATTAATTTTAACTGTTTGCTTTCTATTAGTTAAATAGCTTTTGAACCAGGTTAGACTACATTTATTTATTCCAAAGCTGGGCAATATACTTAATAAAATTTCGTGATCAACCGTATCAAATGCCTTAGCTATATCTAAGAAGATAGCCAATGATTTTTTATTATTATCTAATGCGCTGTACAAATACTGGGTAACCTTATAAAGGGCATTATCAGTACTCAACCCTGGCCTAAAGCCAAATTGGTTTTTTGATAAAAGTTGATTTTTTTCTAAGAAAGATATTAGTCTTAATTTAATAATTTTTTCAAAAATTTTAGAATAATTACTTAACATAGATATTGGCCTATAGTTGTTCATATTTGTTTTATCCCCACTCTTGAATATAGGCTTAATATCCGCTATTTTTAGTTTATCCGGGAAAATGCATCGCTTTAGACTTAAATTATATATGAAAGCAAGGGGATCTACTATGTATTTGCTTATGTGCTTTAGGATTTTCACGGTCACTCCATCCAAACCCGCTGCCGTGTCATCTTTAAGACTATTTATAATAATAAGTATATCTGAAGATTCAATTGTATTAGAAAAAATTTCATTAAAAGAAATATTTTTAAGTTCGTGGTATTTTTTGAAGTAGGTGATTTATTTGTTATATTTTTCGTGATATTAATGAAAAAATTATTGAACATATTGGACGCAGTTATGGGATCATTTTTAGTATGTATTTCATGTTCATTAAGTTTTATTTTGAAAATTTCATTATCACTTGTACATTTAGATCCGTTAATTTCATTTATTAGTTTCCAGGTTAATTTAGCGTTCGAGTTAACATTTTTAAATTTTGTTTGGTAAAATTTCTCTTTTGCTAGTCTTATAGTTTTTGTGTAATTGTTTTTGAATTTCTTATAATGTAAGTTTAACTGTACATTATTAGGGTGTTTTTTACATTTCATTGAAAGAGACTGTTTGTGTCGGACCGAAATTAATAAACCCTTAGTCATCCAATCTTTTAGTTGCTTATTCTTAGCATTCATTAATACAGTAGTTGTTGATTTAGTAATTGCATTTTGAATTATATTTTCAAAGGCATTATAGCATTTATTGACATCGTTGAATTCATTATACACTTCATGCCATTTTTCATTAATTAAATTAGATACAATTCTATTATAATCAATAATGTTAAACCTTTTGTCCTTATTATCTACTTTGGCATTGTTAGGTATAGAAACACATATTGTACAGTGATCTGTGATATCTGATAGTATCACACCCGAATTAATTTTACTCATTAAGTTTTCGTTACAATTAATTAATACGTGGTCTAGACACGAATGATTAAAACCCGCAGGTAATCTAGTAAAAACATTTATGAAAGATATAAAACCACATTCAGACAGTAAATTTAGATATTTATTATTTTTTTTCTCTTGAACACCAACAATATTGATATTCATGTCTCCTGCAATAACGGTTAACGTGTTACTATAATTATTTTCTTTAATGAGGTAACTTAATGTTTCGACAAAAATGATCAAAATAGTGAGATAACAAATCAAGAGAGGAATTTTAGAGCTCTTCTAAGGTTTCGTATTGATTCAGGTGACTCAAATCTGCATCAACATTTAAAAGCAGCAAACTCCAATGTAACATACATCAGCAAAACAGTGCAAAACGAACTGATTGATACATGCAAAGATTTGATTCAAGAAGCTATTTTAGCTAGAGAAAAGGAAGCAAAAATATTTTCATTAATATTTGATAAAACAACTGATATCTCTCACACTGAGCAGTTGAGTCTCTCCATACGATATTTTTACAATGGAGTAATCAAGGAGGATTTTTTAACTTTTTGTGATGCTTACAAGATGATTAATTTTGAGGACAAAAGAACAGAGCGTCGTTTAACATACGTTGCATTGTAACGTATAGTTGAAGATCTTTGTTTTAAATATGATATTGATTTGGTATGGTGTGTTGGTATTGGTACAGATAGTTGCTCTGTGATGGCTTCTGAAACTAAGGGTGCAGTTCATGAACTTTCTAAAAAAGCCATTAACGCTAAACGTTGTCCATGCAACAACCATATTTTAAACAATTCATTAGCTAAATCTTCAAAAGTTTCGGCTTGTCGTAATGCTTCAGCAACTATGAGGAAAGTGGTAGCTTTTGCTAATGCGTCAGCAAAACGGCACAAAGTCTTTGAAGAGGAGCTTGAAGGAATGGCTCTACAAGGAATATGTGAAACTCGTTGGGTTGAAAGGCACGATGGACACTTACAATTTCAGGGTGATAACTTGGTCAAAATGTGTAATGCCCTTCATCGAATTTCAACTTGGGAAGACAGTAAAACGGCGAGTGATGCTCAATGTCTCCGACATGTCTTATGCAGTTCTGAGTTCATTATTGCATCAGTATGTTTGAATGATGTCTTAGGTAAGTGATGATTTATAGATTTTTAGAAAAAAATTATGAATTTTTATTTAATGTATTAATATTTTACATTTCAGGTACAACTGTTTCACTTAGCCGTTTTCTTCAGACTTCGTCTATTTACTCGAAAAGGGCAACCGATGCAATGAAAGACACCATTCGTCGTGTTCTTAAGCAAAAGAGAAAAGATAGTGATGTTGTTTTCCAGCAATAATTTTAGAAGTCAAAAGAGATTTCCGAGCAGTTAGATGTGGAGATAAAATTACCAAGAATTGTTCCTAGACAGAAGCGCCGAGAAAATAATCAGCCGGGTCAATCTGCAGAAGAATATTTCCGCAAAAGTATCTATATTCCTCTCTTGGATTCAATAATAGCAGATTTAGAAGAACGACTTTCTCCAGAGGTGGTTTCATTATTTAATTTGGGTGTATTTTTACCAAAAACTGATTACTTAGAAGTTGATTTGGTAGCCGTACGGGAAGCAGTTAAAAACTACACTGAACTTCAACATAGGCCTCATATATCTAAGGTATTGTCAGAATTTCAGCTTTGGGTTACAAAGTGGAAACGCGAAGTAGAAAATGGAAATAAAGTACCGGAATTCTTACCTCAGGTAATAGAACAGTGTGACATAGATTTATACCCGAATATTAATAATCTATAACGAATACTCGCAACACTTCCTATAAGTGCAGCTACAGCGGAGCGATCATTCTCCACTCTCAGGCGCCTTAAGACGTGGCTTCGTTCAAATATGGGAGAGGAACGCCTCATTGGTCTCGCTTTACTTAATATTCACAAGAATATAGCAATAAATGTTGATGCAATTATTTCCAGATATGGAAAAACAAAACGAAGGAGACTAAACTTTGTCATTTAATTAAAACAACAATTATTAATAAAGTTCTCATTTTAATTTATAGTATACTTTCATTATGTTTTAACTATGTATTAACATTTTGTCTTTTCATAAATATGAGTATATGCCCCCCCCCCCCCTAATTTTAGTTCTATATCCGCGCCTGTTTGATACTCATAGTTATCATTTATACGTATTGCAATTTATATCTGGATATATTTCTGTTAAATTATATTAACCTAAATTGTTGTACAAATTTCAACTTTATGAATTCAATAGGTACTCGCAATTAGCGTTATCGTAATCGGCGATAATGTAATTGGTCGTAATCCGTGTTTTCACTGAATGACCTAATTACGTTCCTTATCGACGCTGTTTTGTAGTATGTATTTTTGTCCGTTATGAAATTTTCGGGTTAAATATTAGTGTCCGTGTCCGTAATAGAAGGAGTCCGTTATAGACAGGTCGAAATACATTGGAATGCCTATCTTTTTTCCGGGACCTGGACATTTTGTCCGTTAAGAGAGGTGTTCGTTAAGTCAGGTTTCACTGTAATAGTATTTTAAGAAGAAAAAAAGGTGGCCAACCATGTTTAATAAGTAATTTGGTTAGAAAAAGTTGCGTATCTTTCAGATAAAGTTTCGTTTTTAAATTAATTAATTTTGAGTATAATAGTTTTAAAATTAAATACATTTTATATGAAATAATTCAGTTAAAACTTTTCTGAAGAAACTTGATCTTTAGATAAAAAGAATTCAGGAAACTACGTATGATATGTTTCCATCATATTATTTGATTGAAGATAAATTGGTAAGAAAAAAATTTAATTAATGTAATGCAATGAGCAACTAAAAAAATATTTGTCGAAATTAAAAAATAAAATATTGAATTATTTCCCACCATCTCATGATATTCGATTAAACAATAAGTGGATTCTTAACTTATTTTTTTTCTATGAAAAACGTTTTATTAAGTGAGAGCCAACTATTTCCATTATTGTTAAATATATTATTAGTACAATCTAATTAACTACAATCAAAACCAAATCAAAAAATAAATTTGATTTCAAACTCGCGATGAGTGTTTCCAATGACAAGCTATGTATATATTATTGTTAAATCGTGAATATTATTGTTAACTACTAGTAAATAGAGACAAATTGTCTTTAAGTTTTTTCACTTCACTCAATTTAGAGTAGGTGTACTAATAAAGAACAACTAGATATTTATAGTGGTATAGATCTTAAATACAGTTCTACTTACCCAACAGTCATGTTGTATTTATACTGGTCTACCGAACTGTCAAAATCCATAACTACAACCGTCTCGTGCGGGTTTGTTTCAACCGCAGTACTGTTAGACGATTCACTAATCGAATCTATTGAAATGTTTGACGCCATAAAATCGGCGCTGAGCAAGCCAAATGGTTTTTTTAGCCAACTACCATACGTAGATGGCATAAGTGTGCCAACGAGTTTGGTACGGTGGTTCATAGTCGTATTTTTGAACACCGTGCTCGAGTTAGATGCCGTCAACCATTGTCTGGAGCGCCAAGTCTCGCTCTTCATGAATTCACGACTAGTCATTGGCAACATATCCTCGGGCTTCATCCATTCATCCTGTTCACCTATCCTGGTTTGGGTGTCGCCACTTCTTTGCGTCGTGTCGTCTTCTAAAAAACCTTTATCATACATTTTTATTTGTTAACAATTTTGCAGTTTATCAGCATTTTTATCTTTAATAATTTAAAAAGAACCATTTTCACCAAATACTGTTAGCTAGTGAAAATGTGTTGTATTTTATTAAAATTAAAATACGTAAAGTGCAATCAGGAGATTTATTTAGTTTTAATATCTATCAAAATAGTATTTCTGACCTAAAGTCCGCGACACAAAAATTGGCGCCCGAGTACCGCGGCCCGCACTGCTTTCCTACAAAGAGCCACGAATTATCAACCTATAACTTTTTTTTTTTTAGTGTTTGTATTATTTGTTTTAAGTTTTTAATATTTTATAATTGGTTTGAATAAACAAAATATTAGTTTACAAAATATTTATTGTATTTTCAGTAAATGAAGTTCGAATTCAAAAAAATACGACAATTAATTTAATTACGTTATAGACCACTGATGCGAAACGGCCGCTAAGGTTAGGAGCCAGTTTTCGTGACGTGGACTATAGTTTATAATAACAACAACTGGAATATGTAAAAAAATTACTTTTTGCTGTAATTGGATGATAACCTAATTATCAACAAGATACGTATTATAAGTAGCGTAAAATATAACATAACCTATCAATATGATATTATGTAAAGTGTAATTAAAAAGTTGGAATTGTGTTATATTTATGTTATTGGTTGCTGTTATGCTGATTAGTCCAGAGGTTCTTACATTTATAACGCCAGCCCCCCCCCCCCTTTTTTGGTCAACCACAAACCTGAGCACCCCTTATAGAAATAATTTTAATAGTTATGTTTAGAGTTAGAAATTGTTAAAAATAAACAAAAAATATAGGCTAATATTGATATTAGTATTACAAATTTATTTTAAAATAAAATGTATTTTTTATAAAAGGTTTAAATTAATCGGCCAATTTTATTATTATTACGGACATTCCACAAATTTTTTTCTGTCCTTCCAATGCAATGTTGATTTTTAAAATTTTCTTATGCATCCCCCCCCCTACTATAAAGCTTTCGTTGCCACTAGGAAGGTCGCGCTCCACACTTTAGAACCTCTGAATTAGTCTTTAAATCACCAAAGCTAAAAATTTTTTTTTATTTCTTAGTTAAGATGAAAGAAAATATGCGTAATGGCACATAAAAAATATTTTTAATATAGGGAATGGTCATAAAAATAAAAATAAACAATATACAGAGTGTTAAAATTTCATGTGACAGCGGATTTCAGCATAATGTATTTAAATTAGTAGAAAACGACCAATATGAAAATCTTTTTGAATCATGTAATCTAAGTTATCTTGATGGAATGTGATATAACAGAAGTGTTCATGGCAATTTTACTATTTTATACCATTCCTGTAACTTTAGCAGGAGCTGAAAGATCTTTCAGCAAACTAAAAATAATCAAAAATAATCTTAAAAATAGTACCGGACAAGATCGAATCAAATATTTATCATTGATTGCAGTTGAAAACAAGGCAGCTTCAAAATTGTATTTAAGTGAAGTGATAGATCAATTTGCTAATATTAAAGCTCGGAAAAGATTATAAATTGGATTTGATAGCCTTTATTTTATTTTATTTTATTAGATAGAATTAATAAATTAATAATGATAAAATGTTAGTATTTAAAATTTGTTTTAGTAATTAAATGGATTTCCTTTTTATTTAGAGTATCAATTTATTATCTGTTTATTATTTTCTTTAATAGTTTTATAGAGGTATTTATATTTTAAACAATAATATACGTATAATGTGGTTTTTCCTATAGATAGAATTAAGGAGCCTAATTTATTAACTGCCCCGGGGCCCATTCTCATCTTGTTACGCTACTGGATACCTAGTAATTATCATTATTTTATTCATTAGTGAATGGATGTATTTGTTTTTCTCATATTGTAATAAAATAATATTGTATAATAAATGTATATCTTAAACATTTAAAACGTTAATATAACCTTATAATATAAAAATGTCACCAAAAAAAGTACGTGCTATTGCAATGCAGAAAGCCCAATTGGGTAAAACTTCTTTAAAAAAACGAACAAAGTTTGTAAAAATATACGGTAAGTAGGTAGAGGGCCGTATTTCGGTTTGGTGGCGCCCCTGGCGAATCACTGCATTTGCGCCCCCTCCCCCTCCTCCAAATTAAAAATATACATTAGTTTAAAAAAACATTTGAGATATATAAAACATGTAAAAACACATAGTACCTATATATCAAGTAATAATAACTAATAACATACAACTATTGTGTTTAATAATTTTTAATTTATTTTTATATAATTTTTACACAATATTACAAAGGTACTTTTCTTGATTTAATTGAAGCAAATTGATCAATGACATCATCAAATGAAATTGTCTTCACTATATCTTTTTCTATAGATAATATAGCCATTCCGGCGAGACGATTTTGACTTATTGTTGATCTTAGATTATTTTTTATGATTTTCAGCTTGCTGAAACTCCTTTCACAAGAAGCCGTAGTGACAGGAATTGTTAAAAATATCCGTAGTGCTACCTCTAAATTCGGATATAAATCTTTTAAAGAGTACTGATGAATATGCTTTAGAATATCTAACTGAGTTGCATTCTCAAATTTTGTCATTAATAATGGAGCCTGATATTTGAAATTCTCAATTTCAGAATACAACTCTGCAACATTTAAATCTCGATCATACTTCAATGCCAAATCATTAACCCAGAGTTTTATTTTTTAGACTCCATAGTTGATAATAAGTTACCAGACAAAAAATTAAAATCAGATGCGATTTGTGACATTTTTTCAAACCTCCAACATAAACTGGATAAAATAGAATCTAATGCTTCATAACATTGAGCTCTAAATTTATTTTCTGTGTCTTTTGATTCAACAGAGATACGTTTGTTGGTAAATTCAGAAGTAATATTTAAGGATTTGGCCATATCTTTCGCCTCACTCAGACATTTTTGAAAACCATTTTCCCTTATTTCTTGAATTGATTTTATTAAACCGTTCAACATTTTAACAGCTATATCTATGGTTTGGTTTTTAGTTTGCAATGCAATATTGACGTAGTCTATCTGGTTTAAAACTATATACCATAGATCAAGTAAACATAAAAATTTTAAATTTACTTGGTATAATAAATGTTTAGCACCTATCTTTGTATCATTATTAAGTTTAGAATCCTCAGACAATTTTTCCAATACTTCATAAACACCTTTTATGTTATTTTTAAGTACACTTACGGTCTGTTTTTTAGTAGACCAACGGGTCTCACAGTGTGATTTTAATGTTATTTTTAGTACATTTTTAATTTTTTCCCATCTTGATGTTGAACCAGAAAAATATGTAAATAGTTTTTAAATAACACCAAAGAACGTTATAATATAATAGTTGGAGAAGTTTGTGCCGCATGTACGCCAATTAAGTTTAAACTGTGAGCAGCACATGGAACAAACATAGCCAAATCATTTTTGGAAATAATATGAGCCTGAACTCCATTATGAACTCCAGCCATGTTGGCGCCATTATCAAAGCCTTGTCCTCTGCAATCCATGATGTTTAATCCATCTTCTTTCAATTTACTTGATATTTCATCAGCTAATCCTGATCCAGTTTTCTCGTGGCATATGATAAAGTCAATAAATGATTCTTCTATTGATACTTCACCATTAACAATGTGTACATATCTAATTATTTCAGTTAATTGCTCTTGGTGAGAAACGTCTGGTGTACAATCAAAGAGAATGGAAAAATATTTAGATTTATTTATTCTATTCAATATTTCTTGTTTAACTTGTTGGCCCATAATTATAACTAGTTCATTTTGAATAATGGGAGAAAAATAACTAAGAACTTTATCATGATTGTAACTATGCTTGACATTATTTACATATTCGGCTAATAAAGGATCATACTGACTTATTAATTCGATTAAGCCAAGAAAAATTCCACAATTATCATCGCCTACTTTGTCAGATGAACCTCTTAATGGCAAATTATTTTTTGCGCAAAATAAAATGACATTGCTAATTGTTTTAAGTATATTACGCCATTTTTTTTTTTCATTTTGAATGGCTTCTTGCAAATTATTATCAATAGTTTTACCATCTTTTAATCGTTTCTCAAACTCCTTCCAATCTACATAACATTTTCGATGAAAATCACTTAATTCATGTTCAGAAATTCAAGGATTTAAGTGTTGCCAATCGGAAAAACTGTCGTCACAAAATGGAGATTTTCGCTTATGGTTTTTTTTTTTAAAAAGCAAACATAGGAAACAAAACAGAGCGTCTTTACTAACACTATAGACTAACCACTGTCTTCTCACATTTTCACCATTCGGTAAATATTTGAAAAACCATTTGCCATCAAAATGCCTACCATCTGCATTTAATGGAAAGTAATGATTTACGTAAAGGTGATACTGTTCCTGTTCAACAATATAAGTTCGAATTTTATCTGTTAAGATTGGCCAATTTCCAGGGTCACTAACACATTTTGTATTAACAAACATATGTTCATCTTTCTGAATAATTTGTTGTTCAATATCCTCTTCTAGGTTTAATACATTTTTTGATGTTGATTCAAGTACTGCACAAGGATTTTTTTTTTCGCGATTTTCATTGTTCAGTTTTTTAGTCAACCAATTGACCATATTGGTTGCCAATTTTTCGTCTAATTTTTTTTTTTTTTTGCTTCTTTCCTTCTCAAACCATGCACCAGAATGTTTTTTTGAAGTCATTTTATGTCTACCTATCCTATTCAAAAGAGGTTTGATAATGAATATAGTGAAAATGATAGAAATAATAGGAATTCTATATATTTATTCTTTAGTCAACACTTTTTAATACACATGGTAATATGGTATACCTAATAAAAATTTTAATGCATGTAATATTTATAAAATATGTATCATGAAAGTTAAAACTAAGGTTGGGTGATCATAGAAATAAAATTATATTGTATAAAATAATATTAATATTATAATATTATTAATAATATGCATTTACGCACAAAAATCTTGATATAAACACTTAATATACTTGTTACGTACCGTGTTATTTTACACATATATATTATACGGAGAGGTGATGTGTATACCGATGGGATAATATATTCAAACAGTGTAGCACCAACGGATAGGGCGAACACCTGCACATCGTGATATTAAATATAATGAATAAGACATGGTCACACGTCTTGGACTTCTCAGAAATGATGAGTAAACAACAGTGTTAACATTGTACGATTTAATTTGACAATTAAGACTTGATCACACGTCGTGTAATTCGTAGAACCGATGAAATCGCAGGAAAGGCACCCAACTGAATAATACATTTAATTTAGTGAGCTCCTTAGGGTCATTGGAAGTCACCACCTCCTCAGTCACCACTCTTGACGGTTAATCATATATAAGGGAGACCAGGGCAAGAGCTCAGGAGACGGTTAGGGATATTCAAGACGCTCAGAGGCAGGTCGTAACACCACTCACGGTCTCGTCTATCAGTATTTCAGAGGCAGGTCGTAACACCACTCACACCATCTTGTGCTTATAAAATTGTATTCTTGTACGAGTTAATTGTATTAAATAAAGACTTAATCTTTTAACTTGCAAACATTAGTATTTCTATTTCTACGTTGATATATGAATCGACGTTGACATAAGGGACGCAACATACTCTTAAAAATTTAAAATATTTCTTACGCATTAAATACTCTTTAATATAGCTTAAATTAAAGCACCTGATGACGATGGCATTTTATCCTCAAAAAAACACTCTGCGGAAATAACGAAACCACCTTGTAAAATCCACAAAATTTCAATACTTTTTTTTAATTTCTAGAAAAAAATATTCTACAGCCTGCATCGATCTCTGTTTTCCAATATTTTATTCTCAAATTAAATATGACTTTAAAAATACGACAATTTTACGTATTTTTACAAATTATTTTATACTGCGATTATTTAAAATCAAATAAAAAATAGTGGTCGATGCGGCCTGTATAGTCTTATTCTTTCAGATAAAAAAAAAAACAATTATCTAAATCCCACAATTCTACGAAGCTTAATAGTTATTCCTGTGGAGTCATTTTTGTTTAATTGTTTATATAATACATCGTATCACCCTCCAAAAAAAGGTATCTATGGGCATCTAACAGTAGATTATAGAAAACTGAAAAAGTATTATAATTGAGGTAGTAACTAAAATATGAAATTTAATTTTAAAGTTGGATAAAATTATGGAAATTTTGTAAAACCGGCATCGGGATCCTTAATTAATTTAACTATTCTTCTTAAATATTATAGTTCGTACGAGTGCGAGTGCTTAAAAGCTAAAAAAATGAATTACCATAATGTACTTACGTCAATTTTTCGTCAACGAAACTACGTCGAGACTCGGCAACAATTCAATAGAAAATAAAACCGTTGTGCTTCGATTGTACTGTACTTTATATTATTATTATATCATTACTATGATAGACCATAATAATTTGTTTACAGTTTTATTTGAAGAAACAGTATAATAACGCAGTCGATAATACGACTGGCCCGACGACCGACATCACAAAACGATAATATCTATATTAAGAATTACGTAGTTCACTGTTTAATAGAAGCTCAAATAACACATTGCTAATAGTAATGTCTTATATCTGAATAACAGGAAATGTACATTTTGGATACGTACCTACAATACTTAATAGTTGTGCTATAATTACATACATATCTAATCTATTATATTAATACTAAATCATACGTATAAATACATATAATTCATATGCTCTGTCCATCCTAAAAGTTATTAAAATAAATATACATTTTTCAAATATTACGTGAAAAATATTACATGAGTAGTATTGAAATTTGCGCCCCTCTCAGAAGTTTTAGAATTGCGCCCCTGGCCCATGCCCTCTTGCCCTGCTCTGAATAAGGCCCTGAGTAGGTACTATACTACATTGGTAGAAATTGAATATTGATATTATACTATACTTTTATATGCAACTAATATTCTAATTTCTAATGTATATGAATTTATATTCTGATATAAAGTTCTATTCAAACGACGTTAGACGAAACAACTCAAGAATACGGATTGACTTAAGTAATAAATACTTCGACACCAATAATTCCTAGGTAAAGTATTTTAAAATTATAACATTTTTTCTATATTTTGGAAATAAAAAATTTAGATCATTATTCTTTTACTAATACTTATAATTGTTTTAATAATAGGGTTGATGTTTTTACAAGTAATATTGATATTACCGGGATAAATTCATTAGATTGTGCGGATGTAAATATCGAATCGAATGAGTTTAATTTTACATAATTTTTATAATATTTTAGTTTACTCAGTATTCACTACTCCTATAGTCGTATATAATATTATGTAAGTTTGTAAGTTAATTTGTAATTTCACTATTTTAGTGTATGTAATGAAATAGATGGGCCTAGGATCGTAGACGTAACTCATATATTTGGTCAAAAAAAAAATATTAAGCATAATGGTAGATTTTGCTATAATTTTACAAATATGAATTGTATACGTTGTAATTCTATTCAGAATTTATATTTAAATGTGAAATGTGTGGTATCGAAAATAAAATTAGTTCTTCAAAAAACTGCCCAAAAAGTAATAGGTCTATAAATTAAGCTGCAGTAAATAGTAATATCGCTGTCGGCAAGTAAACAGCAAATGATACAATTGTGTAATTTATATGATAAATTTTCTGACATCAAGTTGAATAAAGACTAAAGAATAATTATATGAACGTCAATGATTGACGCCAACCACCACGTTAATCGCCAGCATCAAGATGTCAAAAAATTTTATATTTTCCTCTGAAGAGGACGAAACTTTGATAGATTTTGTTAAAAAAAATAAATTAATTAATAAATTAGTTCTTTTTTAGGAAACCATTAAACGATCCATGCGGCCATCCTCAATCCACACTCACGACTTGTCGAATATACCCGGATCGATAACCCATATTCTATATATATATATTTATTAATTACAAATTATCTATAAAACCTAATATACGTTAAATACTTTACTTGAATAAGGTATCCCTGATCTCTAGTACATTAGTATTAGACACCGAGGTCGAATCCCCGAGACCTCATTAATAAAAATATAACTTAATCAGTATAGCGAACTCAAGACTACTAGCACCCGATGAAGAAGAGACGTTACACGTTCAAAAGAGAGTATCATAAAAATATCGATGTACCTCAACATGTATATTTTTTAACTGGAAGAAGGGAGCTACAAGTATTGAGTCTGATGCTATTGCCTAGAGATTTAAAAAAAGTGTTGAAATGCATGGTGTTAAATTTTTTAAGCTGGTCGATAATTATCTATTTATATTTTACATACAAATATATTTTGTTTTCATCATTACTTGCTTGCAGGCCCGTATTTAAGGGAGGGCTCGGAGGGGCAATTGCCCCTGGCGGCAATATAAAAATTAGATTTAGGGGCGGCAAAATATTGAAATGGTCAAAAATGTAAAATTTATTTGTAGCTCATTTTACCTAATGAGTATAATACAAAAATATAATATATAATTAGTATAATAAAAAAAAACTATAATAATATAATTATACCAAAATAGATTTTGAATGTAGAATGTACTTAATAAAGTTCTAATAAAGTTTTTATTCGTTATCAACTCGAATGTCAATAAAATGCTTTGGGCATATTGATGTAAACATATGATTCGTATTTAGCTCTACGAATCGTAGACTATGAAAAATACATACTAAAAATAGAAAATATACAATTGCGGCCTGGGGGTATTGCCATGATATAAGGAACTACGAGTCTACGACTGCCGATTGTTGACAATTTATGCTGCTATTATTATAATATTATCGATAACAAAAATCAACATACAATTTTATTATTAGTGAACTATTCGTGAACAAGTGCTTTAGTGCTGTACTGACGTGGTGTCGTGTTCTGTTAATCAATCTATTTTAACTATTAATTAATATTATACATTTATACTACGCGTGTATATTCAAAACAGTAAGTATTATAATTTATCATTGATTTTAAAATATTATAAAACCAATAGTATTATATGGTATTTAATATTTATATTGTCGTATACACTATTATGATAAATTATTTACAAAATGTTAAATTGTGCTTGAATTCTAATAATTAGAAAAAAAACAATTATTGTTCTTAAGAGTTGCAGAATATTAGTTACGATATATTTTTATTATAATATTAGTAGCTCGATTAGTAGGTACTTATAACATTATTTTTAAGAAATTGATTTTTCTCATATAAGTCACGAATTTACATTCTGAATAGGTACATTTTATATTTGTAATAATGTTTTATACCTATTTTACTTAGTTATGGCTCCAAGAAGAAATAGGCTTAGTGGGGCTGAATACAAGAAAATAGCTAAGCTCAAAAAATTTAATTTGAATAAAGTTGTTCAAAAAACTATTAAAATCGACACAATGTTCAAAAGTAAGTATTTTATTTATGTTGTCTGTAAAGTAAACTAATAATAATATGAAATTTATATAAATACATAATAAGTTTAATTTTTTTTTTTTTAAGAAATTAAATATTATTAACCTAACCTGTTGCCCCTGGCGGCAATTTTTGTAAATACGGGCCTGCTTGCTTGTTTAAAAAAAAAAAAAAAAATTATATTACAACCTACTTATATCTACTTATATATATATATAGTTCATAATGTAATTTAGGCGATGGAGATAGTAGCATATATCAGCATAACGAAACGTTTAAATGAAATACAGAGTGGGGCAGTGGGTTCTGACAATTTTTAGAGAACTTTGGTAAGGTACTAAAGTAGATAAGATAAACTAGTTTGTCGCCAGATTAAAGTTTATGATGTTTAGTTTTACTTTATCAGTAATCATGGACACGTGGCCTGTGAATCAGCGCATTTTTGCCGTTACGACGTTTATTGAGTGTAAATCCATTATAACTGTACAACGAAATTTTCGACGACAATTCAATATTCCTGTTGGAGGTAATGTTCCTTCACGGAATTCAATCTTAAACTGGTATCATAAATTTAAAAATACTGGTTCTGTTTTAACAACTTATAAAGGCAGCCAAAAAAGTGTAAGAACACCAGAAAATATTGAACGAGTACGTCAAGCAATCGATAAAAGTCCACAACGCTCGGCAAGGCGCCATTCTCAGTCGTTGAACTTGTCCACCAGAACTATTCGAAGGATTTTACATAATGATTTACAAATTTTTCCATATAAAGTGCAGATAGTGCAACAACTCCTTCCGAATGATTTTGGTACGAGAATTGAATTTTGTAACAGGTTTCAGCAATTGTTACACGAAAATCATGAATTGATGTCTAATTTGATAATGTCAGATGAAGCACATTTTCATTTATGTGGTGTAGTAAACAAGCAAAATTATCGTTTTTGGGCTACAGAACAACCTAGTTTGTTGCATAAAACTCCTTTGCATTCTGCAAAAGTAACTGTATGGTGTGGCGTTACATCGTTTGGCATTTTGGGTCCGTACTTTTTCGAGGAAAACAATGTGACTGTGACCGTAACATCTGAACGTTATGTGGAAATGTTGAACAACTTCTTACCAACTGAATTACAACGATTAGGAGTACATGATAAAGATCTATGGTACCAACAAGATGGTGCTACCAGCCATACAGCGCGTATTTCATTGGCTGTTCTTAAACAAATGTTTCCGAATCGTGTGATTTCGCGGAATGGTGATATTGCCTGGCCACCACGTTCTCCTGATTTGACTCCACCTGATTTCTTTTTGTGGGGTTATTTGAAATCTAAAGTATTCACTAGTAAGCCACATACACTACTAGAGTTAAAAGAAAACATTAAACGGGAAATTGCAGCTATCGATGTACATACCCTACAGAGAGTTATGGACAGTATGAAAAAACGGATAACCGACTGTATACAAAATGGAGGCGGCCACTTAAGTAATATAATTTTTAAAAATTAAGATTTTTGTTTATAACAATTAAAAATAATCTTTATGTTGAATAAAATACAATTTGTTTCATTACTTTGTTTTGAATACTTGACCAATAAACTACAATTAAAATTCGTCAGAACCCACTGCCCCACTCTGTACTTCCATATAGCCAAGCATTAAGAGTGGAAAAAATTGAATGCCGAAATCATTTATTGAGGAATTATTCTAAGAAAATGATGGCCTTAAGTAAAAGATTCTTCAGTAGACGGCTTCCTTTCCAAAGGTATGGGCGATAAGGCATACAAGATAATAAAACGATTTTTCAGCGATTATAGAAATAGGTCAAAGTTTTTAAAAAACAGTGATGGAAGAGTTATAAGTGATGAAGAGGAAAAATTAAAGACATGGAAAGAATATATAGAAAAACTATATGGAAACGAACAAGCAGACACTATACAATTATCCATAACGAGGCCGGAAGATATGCAATACAACACAGGACCACCAATATTAAGAGAAGAATTTGAAATAGCCTTAAAAGAACTTAAAAGTAATAAAGCACCTGGGATAGACGAGTTAAACGGAGAACTATTAAAGGCATTAGATGGGTATGGAAAAGATATTTTGTTTAGAATAATAGGAGAAGCATACAAGAGTGGCATCATTCCGAAAGATTTCGAGAAATGCATTATGATACCGATTCCTAAGAAACAGAAATCAGAGAGATGTGAAGAATACAGAACAATTAGCCTCATAACACATGCCTCTAAGATTCTTACAAAAATAATGCACAAAAGAATAGAGTCGAAAATAAATGAAAATATAGCGGAAGACCAATTTGGTTTCAGGAAAAATAGAGGCACTAGAGAGGCGATAATATGTTTAAGAATAATCATAGAAAAAATGATAAGAATCAACAAACCACTGTTTATTGCCTTCTTAGATTTGGAGAAGGCCTTCGATAATGTTAAATGGTCAAAACTATTTAGGATCCTGGAGGATATTGGAATGGACTATAACGATAGGAAAATTATTCATAATCTGTACATCAATGAAATTGCAGTCATAAAAGCTGAAAAAGGTAACAACCAGGTAGAGGCTAAAATTGCCAAGGGGGTAAGACAAGGGTGCAATCTATCACCTACGTTATTCAATTTGTATATAGAAGAAGCTTTAAAAGAAATAAGAAAAGAAAATATTGGAGGAGTAAAGATAGGAGGAGTACTTGTACAAATGTTGCGTTTCGCGGATGATATTGCTGTAATTGGAGAAAGTGAAGAACACATAACTAACATGCTCGAAAAAATAAATGGTATGCTTAAAGAACACTACATGAAAATAAATCAACGAAAAACCAAGATCCTTATTTGTAGCAAACAGCAGATTTATGCAAATATAACTCTAGATGGAATACCACTGGAGACAATTCAAAGTTTCACATACCTGGGGAGCAAAATCACAAGCGATGACAAAAGCCATACAGATATAGTATGTAGAATAGCGCAAGCCAAACAGGCCTATTATAAAAGGAGAAATCTTTTTACTTCAAATAGAATAAGTCTGGACACCAGGAAAACACTTATAAAATGCTTTGTGTGGAGCGTAGCTCTATATGGAGCAGAGACTTGGACAATAATGAAGGCTGATAAAGCCAAAATAGAAGCCTTTGAAGTATGGTGCTGGAGAAGAGTGCTAAAAATTTCATGGACGGATAAGATAAAAAATGATGAGGTTTTCAGGAGAATGAATACTCAAAAATCAATATGGAATACGCTAAGACTGAGAAGGAAAGCATGGATAGGACACGTAATAAGGAATAGTCCTTGGATAACCACAATAATAGAGGGAAAGATTGAAGGAAAACCGGGAAGAGGAAGGCCCAGAACCCCATTTATGAAGCAATTGATGGAAGATACCGGTATAGGAACATACTGGGAGATGAAGAGGGTTATAAGTGACAGAGACAAGTGGAGGGAAACATCAATAATCATTTAACCAATCTTCGGATTGAAAAAAAAAAAAAAAAAAAAAAAAAAGTAAAAGATCTGATATGTCAATTGATATTAGAAAAAAAATATCCGAAAATATTCTTAGGCTAAGAATCAATATCACTTGTGCAATAAAACATCAAAAATTACAAAATATACCACTGTCTCAAAAGATATCAGGTAAAGTAGAGTTAAAAAATTAATATTTATTCGAGTAACAATAAATTAATAATGTATTTATTATATTTTAGCACTTCGATTTTATATAATTAATGTGCCAAATTATCGGTTATTCAATAATCACAATAATTGTTCTTCTTATTTTTGTAAAGAAAAAATGATAACAAACAAATTATAAATATAAAAAAATATCCGATGAAATAAATATTATTGTTTCTCGTCTATCTGAAAATGCAAATAGTCTGATAATTGACGTTGATAATAATATTTGCGAGCAATTTAATAGCGTATTTGATATATTTATAGAGGTAAAAGTATAAATTTTACATAGTTCGTGCCTGGACACCGTAGAGGCCACACGTTATCCGCACACCGTCTTTAATAGCTACCGATAGCAGTAATAGCAGCAATTACGACGTACTGCCGCACTGGTAATGTATATCAACATCTTAGGTATATAATATTATATAGTCCATTAGATAATCACCGCATCGTAAACTAAATCGCGCCTACGGGCGATAAGCCCGCTACGCACATTCGATAACCACACACACACTAACAAAATGATTCCAACTAATTCTAGAAATTAACGAAAAATACCTCCTATAACTATCAGGAAAAATAAAATAATACGCTCAGACACTGATAACTCTGAACCTCCAACTCCCAAGTCCGATACGGAATTTAGATCACCAAGACATACGTCAAAAGCCTTCGACCTGCCAACTAAAAGCCCCATCAAGCCCACACCAAATCGCTACATTATACTAACCGAAAACACCGTAATAAATGATCAAGAAATGGCCAACAGCAACAACGATAACGCACACACCTCACAAACAGATAATCAAAACAATAATAACATTCAACCACAAACAATTAACGATAGCACTCCTAAAATACCACCGCTATTCATAGCCAATATAACAAAATTCACACAATTTCGACTCGAAATATCAAAAGTCATTATTAATGATTTTACTGCCACATCCAAGAACGATAAAATAAAAGTTAATGTTGAAACCGTAGACGACTTCCGCACCCTAACCAAGTTTCTCGATGACAAAAAATACGAATACTATACATACAGATTAAAAAACGAAAAAGACATTTCCGCAATAATTAGAAACTTACCCACATCAATAACCGAGTTTGAAGTTATGGAAGAACTAAGAAGACTTAATTTTCCTGTTAAATCCGTCTTAAGACTAAATAACAAAAATAAGACACCAACCCCACTAATGGCATTACAATTGGAAAACAACCCTTTATCACAAGACATTTTTAAACTAAATAAATTGCTAAACTGCATAATTATCACCGAACCTCGCCGAAAATCAAAAGACCCTCCACAGTGCACAAATTGTCAGAGATACGGTCATACTCGCAAATCGTGCAAACTTCAGCCTCGCTGCGTAAAATGTAACGAACCACACCACTACTCAATCTGTGAAAAATCATCAAATATACCTCCTACCTGTGTTAACTGCAACGAAACGCACCCGGCAAACTACAAAGGCTGTGTCTACTTCAAAACAATCAAAAGCAAAAAGTTAATCAATCCCCAAAAACATCCACAAACTGAAAGCCAACCCATAATAAACCCAGCAAGAAACGACAATGCAATTAACTCCACCAAAAGAACCCCAAACCCCACATCATATGCTGAAATAACTAAAGGGAAAATAAACAGCACAAATTTATTCAATCCAGAACAAATACCAGATGTTCCACTAAACGATAACTTACAAAAAACAATCACAGAATTTATTGAAAACATTCTACAAAACATCCAAAATATCATAAGCTCAATCTTCAATTCGATAACAAATAATCTATCTCCTCAAAATTTAAATGTCTTTAATTAATTTAAATGACATTAATTTAGTTAACTGGAACGCCAACGGCATCAAATCAAAAATATCATCACTTATGGAATTCTTAACGAGACACAAAATAGACATTGCCTGTATTACAGAAACCCACCTAAAAAATCACGAAACGTTCAAGTTAAATGGTTATAACATCTACAGAAAAGACAGAGACCATATACATTCATCCGGAGGAGTGGCCATCTTAATCAAAAAAAATATAAAGTATTACCAATCAACTACTCCCAATATGATAAACTTAGAAGCCACCTCAATAACTATTTCAACAAACAAACATCAAAAAAAAATCATCTCGGCCTACAATCCACCTAACAAAAAAATCCAAAAAGAAGACATATCAAAAATATTTGATAACCACCCAACGATACTCCTAGGAGACCTAAACTCTAAAAACCAAATATGGGGATGTTTAAAAACAAACCCAAATGGAATCAAACTTCTCCAAATCACATCCGAACTCAGGATACTAATATCCCCACCACCTAAACCAACCTTCCAACGATCTGGAAGAATCCCAGACATACTTGATATTGCACTAATATCAAATCTACCCTCCACTCTGCATCATCAAGTTATAAACGAGCTAGACTCCGATCATGTTCCAGTCATCACTACTCTTAATGAGCCCTTAATAATGAACCAGTGCATCCCAAAACTAATAACCGCACCAATAAATTGGCAAACGTTCAGAGATAAACTAAACACAAACCTAAGCTGCGCCAGACAATATAAAAATCCAGAAGACATTAACACTAGTATAGAATACTTGACAAACACAATAAAAAAGTTAATCAACCAAGCGTTGACCAAAAATAACAAAACCATCAAACACTCACCTGCAGACTCTCTTCCAGCTGCAATCCAAAATCTTATAAAACAAAAACACAAAGCGAGAAGAATTTGGCAAAACACTAGAAACCTTGCAGTCAACGAAGGCTCAACCAACTCACCAGAAGAGTTAAATGGGAATTGGACAACCTTAGATACAACTCATATAGTGCATATCTTAAAAAAATAAACCCTAACGACTCGAGTCTCTGGCTAGCGACCAAACGCATACTTAAACAACAAAACGTAATTCCCCCTCTGAAAAACGGACCAGCCAAATTCGAAACAAACGCCGAAAAGACCGAAGTCTTCGCAAACCATTTTGCATCCTGCTTCACCTCCGTAGATGATGATGCCGCATATAACGATCAAAGAGAAAACTCAGATGAATCATTGAACGCGACAAACAATAATAACAACTACAATAATATTATCATCCCAACATCTCCCAAAGAGATACAGCTACTCATATCTAAATTAAAAAATAAGAAAAGTCCGGGTCACGATCTATTAACTAACAAAATCATTAAAAACCTGACATCAAAAGCGCTATCTTACTTAGCTTCCCTATTTAATGCTGCCATGCGCATCGCTACCTTCCCCTCTACATGGAAGCACGCTATAATAGTCCCTATTCACAAATCAGGAAAGCTAGCGAATTGTCCCACCAGCTACAGGCCAATCAGTCTGCTACCAACATTATCCAAACTGTACGAAAGAATATTGTTGGAAAGGTTAAAACCCTATCTTCACGTTATCCCGAAACATCAATTCGGGTTTAAAACCAAACACTCCACATGCCACCAAATTCAACGTATAACTGAAATAATTGTACACGGCTACGAAAAAAAACAATATACCACAGCAGCATTCATAGATTTAACACAAGCTTTCGATAAGGTCTGGCACCGTGGGCTTGAACAAAAATTAAAATTACTAAAACTCCCTACATACCTACTCAAAACCATCACATCCTTCATACTCAACAGATCTTCCAAAGTTAGAGTAGGATCAGACTTCTCACAATCACACCACATCAAAGCTGGAGTCCCCCAAGGATCAGTCTTGGGACCTACTCTGTTTAATATCTACTGCCATGACATCCCAATTCCCCTTAACTCTCAATTAGCAATGTTTGCGGATGACACGACAATTCTCACACAAGACAGCTCCCTAGATTTAGCAATCCAAAACCTACAAATCTCACTAAATGAAATAACTACCTGGTTCCAAAAATGGAAGCTGAATCTAAATCCAACAAAAAGTGAGGTTAAAATATTCACTCTTAAGAGATATAACAACCCTAAAGATATCCACATAAACAACCAGGTCATCCAATGGAATAAAAAAGACGACGCAGTCAAATACTTGGGTGTCCACCTAGATGAAAAGCTTACCTGGAAAATTCATATTAACAAAAAACTTGTACAGGGCTATACAAGGATGAGAACTCTTTACCCTTTAGTAAACTACAAATCAACACTACAAATCAAGTCATCTCTCCTTCTATATACCTCAATAATCAGACCACTGTTAACATATGCCTGCCCTGCTTGGGCGGCAGCCTCACCCACAAAAATTAAAAAAATCCAAACTCTTCAAAACAAATTCCTTAGGATCTCCCTAAAAGCACCATGGTTTATGAGGAATCGTCAAATCCATAACGACACTGGAATACCCTTAATAAGTACCTGGATAAAAACCCAATTCAAAAACTTCCACGCTAAGCTAAAAAAATCGGACGGCGGCCGTCATTACCAACTAGGAAGCAAAACCCTAAACAGGCGGCTAAAACCTCGACTGCCTCAAGACATACCCTCAACGGACAACGAAGAGCCCTCATCAGAAGATGAAGAATAACCAATACTATTAATATTATATTATTTTGTATTCTAATTATTATTATAATTTATAACTATTATTATTACATATAACCTAAACTTAAACCTATTACCATGAACTAATATATTATATCATTACTATCATCAATTTAAATGTAAAGATTAAATTATAATTGTAAAATATTTGTAATAGCACCTGGTGTGCTGAAACATTTGTTAAAGAATAAATAAAAAAAAAATAAATTTTACGGAAAAAAGTTCATACACAACTCAAATTCAAGCGGCAGTATTAAGTTTCAACTCGAAAGAGTACTTACGCACAATTAAAAAATACGTGGCACAGACTAGTCCAGGTATTTATAATATTATTTAAAAATTGTTATCTTATACTAATAATGATCAGTAATGTTCTTAAAAATATACTGATGTTCTTATTTGTAGGAAAAATAAGAAAATCTTTTTTGAAACGAACATTGGATAAACGTAATTTCTGCCAAAAAAAATAAATGACAACAATTAAAAGAAATCCTAAAATAAGAGCCAAAATATCAGGAAAGGCTGATAAAAATTATGGAAATGCTAAACAGTTGGATCATATTAGAAACATAAACAATCTTGAATTAATTATAGAAATGAATTCATTTGTCAAGTATATAATTCATAAAACAAATATTAGTTGTATGTATGTGGTGTGAACATACATTATGGTTTTTAAAAATCACTGTTTTTGTGTTACACGGAAAAAATGGCTCGAGTGAAGTATTTCTCCTTATACTTTTTAAACCTTACTGCCGAAAAGTGCTGTGAATATACAGATACATACTACTAATATTATTTTCAATTTAAAAATAGAAATAATAAAGATGATATTAAATTTATCTCGTAATATTTTAGAACGAAACTGCCAAAAGTTGTAAAGTTAATAGAATTATAGTAAACCAATGTACCCATATTTAATTCATATACCAATTGTTATTATAATATAATACCTATATTTATATTTATAAATCAAATGTTGTACTTCTGATAATGGTAAACTTAAACTGAAAAAAACACTCGATTATTTTTATTAAATTCAAGGGCAACTTCATGTAACGCAAAAGAATTTTTATTTTAAAATATATACACCAAAATGGGTGTCAGTTAAAAAAAATTATTATGATCCAGATTTTTGGCTATCAAATATGGTAAATCATTCAAAAAATAAATAAACATAAATTATAATTTGCACAGTTATAACTTTTGAAATATATACTTCTTAAATATATACTAATTATAATATAATAAAATATTTACATATTTATATTTTATTTCAGACTTTATTTACAGTGTTTACTGCCGGAAATAGTTGATCCGCTATATAAATATCGACTAATGGTGTCTGATATACGAGAACCAAAAAAAAAAAAAAAATAGAAAAAAAAAACAGTGAAAATAAATTTATTTTAAATTTATTATTTTATTAATATTATTAATTTAGGAGTTCATGCATTTGCTTATCAATCTTGCAAAGTCGTATTTAATGCTAGATGACATATAAATCCATTTCAAGATACTGTGGTTAAGTATGTGAAATTTTATGTTGCATATTTTTGCATATTTAGAGGCTTTTTAACTATTTGACATATTTATGCGTTTTTCGCGTTTATTATGCATATTTTTACTGAAATTTGATTAAAATGCAATCATTTATATTTTTACACTGTATAAAATATATGGGAGTTTTCGCAACATCAAATTATTAAAAATAAAATTTATAGAGCAGATAAAGCGAGTACAAATGTACGTATACGAACGTATAGGTACATAGCCTGCATTAAGCAATTAGTGGAAAACATGTTATGTTATGTAACAATATGTAATATTATCCGACTCTTATCTTTTTGGTACTTTTACATTGGTTTATTCTAGACTATATTTCAGTCGTTATTGTGACATAGTGTACGGACGTTCGTTCAGTTTAACAATATTTCACAAATCTTATACATTTTTTAACTTCGTTTTGAAATTATCGATCATGCCGAAAGAAAAACCGTCAACGGCCTATAAACTAAGATAATTAGTAAATGAATTTGGTGAAAATATATTCTCGGCCGATAATAATATATTTTTTTGTAATGTTTGTGAAGTAAAAGTCGCGAGTGTAAAACGCTTTAGTGTTGTGCAACATATTAATACTAAGAAACACAAAACATCACTTCACCGACTGCAAAAAAGTAAGGAAAGAAAATATTTGCGACAACTTATCCCTACAACTCCGAAAAATCAGACTTTAATTTTGATCTGTGCAAAGCCATGTTAGGAGCTAATATTCCGTTTAATAATTTGAACAATCCGCAGTTTAAAGATTTTCTTGCCAAGTATACTAGACAAAATGTTCCTGCCGAACTTACGTTGCGGAATGGATATATTGATAGTTGCTACACTGAAATAATGAATGAAATAAAATAACTTGTCGATGGGAAAATAATATGGATTTCAATGGATGAAACGACTGATATTGAAGGAAGGTACATAGTCAATACAATTATTGGAATTCTAACACACGATAGCCCCGGTGAAATATTTTTTATAAAATAAATGTCGAAAAACTTGACAAAACAAACCATAGCACTATTTGTAATGCATTTGATAGATCATTGTTCTTAATTTGGCCCGAAGGAATACGTTATGGTGACGTGCTGTTGTTTTTAACAGACGCAGCGTCTTATATAAAGAAAGCAGCACGTCATTTACGAGTATCTTATAATATAATACAATAACTGAATATTATAACTGAATTTTTTACATTGTGTCAAAAACCTGATGTTTTTGGCCAATTCGCGAAGACATTGGTGTATGGTGATGTTCCACGTTATTTCACATAGAACAAATCCAGTAAAAAATGGGAGCCACGGAAACAAGGAAAACCACATCCTTCCATTACAGGCATATTCAAAGCTAAGAAATTGGGGAGACTTTACACGGTACATCCAAAGCAACGTGAGTGCTTCTATTTACGTTTGTTATTGGTGAATGTTCCCGGACCAACGTCTTTTGAATTTCTACGAACAGTTAATGGTCGAGTATTCAATACATACCAGGATGCATGTCGTGAACTGCAATTGCTAAAAGACGATAACCATTGGGACTTAACGCTTGCTGATGCTGCGTTGACATCAACACCGAATAACATTCGTCAGTTGTTTGCAATTACTTTGACGACATGTTATCCCTCGCAAGCACAAACTTTGTGGGAAAAATATAAAAATTGTATGACAGAAGACATCTTGCACCGAATTAGACAAATAAATCAATGCCAAAACATAGATTATACATCAGACATGTACAATGAAGCATTGGTCTTGATCGAGGATTTATGTGTTCTTATTTCAAATTTACCACTTAATCATTATAGTATGCCATCACCTAATCGTCCAGCCACCGACTTAGTCAATACCGATTTCCTGATCGTTTTGTCTGGAAGCATTGATGCTTTTATTTACCGATTGAATTGTTGGGAGCGGACGTTGTCGTCGCCGCCGGCGACGACGCGATTATACAAAAGGCGATAGCAAAAGCATGATACAGG
>NW_020271176.1:75722-88125 GCF_002803265.2 Melanaphis sacchari
TTACAACGAGAAAATCAATATGATCCATGGAAGTTTGAACAATTATTCTGAAAGTGAACCATTACCGACAAAGCAGAACAAAATTATTATAACTAGTGCTGACCCGGTCCGCGTTGCTGTGGCTAACAGTGTTCTACACTTGATAGTACAGACGGTCAAACTTTAAACGTTAATATCTATTTTTAGAATTATAAATACTTTTAATTTTTATTTAATTTAAACTTATCGGTGCAATGCTTTTGGTTAACACTCTATATAGCTAACATCAAATGAGATCTGAGCCAGTTTCTCAACATACGCGAACACGCAACATATACGTCTCCATGAGAAAACATGGATTTTCCAAAGTCTAAAACAAATGGATCATTGTTTGACCTTGAGATTTATTTATATACATGGCAAGCTAAACGAATTCGGAAACTGTGACTTTTGAAGGTGGTATGGTGAACTACGGCATCATCAGAATACTGGCAGAACTAGGACCACTTCCTTTAAACTTCCCAATCAAAATGCGTTTGCTTCAGATGTTTCCGGTAATCTTTTGATGACCAAACGCGTACCGTTACATATGAGGTACGGCTTCCAATTACGGAGGAGAATAATGGGGCACTTAATCGAAGGTTATTGGTGGCATTCCAGGGATATCTAATGAATTTAAAATTCTTTCGGAAAATGTTACATTTTCATTTTCGTCAACAACATTATGATTGATTTAAATGACATCAGATCGCTTGGTAACAAGCTCATGCTATCTGGAAGTTAATTCTGTCAACATCAACGTTTTGGCTGCCAAATGCGCCGGACTAAGCTTCATTCATGATCAAATAATTATTCGTATATCCGGAAAATACTCTGAATCAAACATTTTATCCCTAACAAAAAAATGGTCCGAAAGTAGAGTGAGGTATAACCGTAAGGGTCTGCCGGAAGTCCATGACAAAGTAAGATAGAGCAATATGGAACAACGAAGTAATGCAGAGCGACAATTAACGAACGACTTGCTTCGATGGTTGACTTATCGCGAACAATATTATTTTAAAATGACAAATAATAACGATGATTTGTTACTTCAGTGGTTAAATGAAGAGATTTCGTTAGATAATAATGAGATTACCGACGAAGAATTATCGGATGACGAAGACAATATTACGAAAGGTAAAGATTTTTTTTCTGTGATCGATAATAATCCATCTGAAGAAAATATAGTGACAAATGAATTAGAAATTGAAAATGAAGATAGTTTTGAATTTATTCTGGATAATACTGATATTAATTTTTCAAATATAATTGAGCCAGTAGAACTTGTAGTGATAGCTGTGCTGACTTCTACTCAAATTGTCAATCTCCACGACACTTCTGGCCCTTCCAATAATATCAAATCTCCGCCTTCCAAAAAGCTTAAAAACACTTCAAAAAAAAAAAAAAGAAGATATCTCACAAATTCGCCGTAAATGGAAAAAAGATAACTGTCAAAACATTAGAACCCGATTCACTTCCCGATGGACCCGTTGATGGCAAATTCAAGGGGGAAACTGCTACGTCAATATTTTTGGAATTTATCGATGGTTTTATTGATCAACTTGTGTATCAAACAAATTTATATAGTATTCAAAGAGGACGTCCTTTGAATGTAAAACGTTTTGAAATTCTGAACTTCATAGGTATAAATTTTTTAATAGGATACAACAAACTGCTAAGTTGGAAACATTATTGGGCAACATCTGAAGATTTAAATGTTCCCTGTGTGTCAAATACAATGAGCCGTAATCGATTTGATAATATTTTATCAAAATATCTTCATGTTCAAGACAACTCATTGATCCCAACAAATAATAAAGATAAACTGTTAAAACTTAGGCCTTTGATAAATTACTGTAATGAAATATTTTCTACATCTTACCATGGAACGAGAGAACTAAGTATTGATGAATCGATGATTATTTTTAAAGGTAGTAACTGTATGAAACAATATAATCCTCAAAAACCTATCAAACGCGGATATAAAATATGGTGTTTATCTGACCAAAGGGGATATATAAAAAACTTAGTATTTATCAAGACAAAGATGAGCAATTATCTGATGAATTTGAGTCATTTGGTTTGGGTGAGCGTGTTGTATTGAATTTGACGAAAAACGAGTGGAATAAAATTAAAAAATTATTTTTCGACAATTATTTTACTTCATTGCCATTGCTAGAAAAATTAAAAGCAGAAAATTCACTAGCATGTGGGACAATCCGATCAAACCGTAAAGATATCCCGGAATTATCTGAAGATAAAAAAGCGCCTAGAGGTTCATCAGATTATCGCATTACCAACACTGGTATTGGTGTTTACAAATGGAAAGATACCAAGTATGTTATGTTAGCATCAAATTATCATGGTTCAGAAATAACAACTGTTACAAGAAAGGATAATTTTGGTCGAAAAAAAGATATTCTATGTCCAGAAGTTGTTCATGATTATAATTGTTATATGGGTGGTGTAGATCATGCTGATCAACTTAGAACAACTTACGGTGTTAACAGAAAATCAAAAAAGTGGTGGTACCGAATATTTTGGGGTTTATTAGACATTATGTTTGTAAATTCGTATGTGGTATACATGCAAATACATGGAAGTATTACTTTATTGGATTTTCGTCGTTCAGTCACACAAGGACTTTTGACTTTACGAGAACTTCCTAAATCAAATAAAAGACAGTCAACTTCAACACCAAAAAAGAAAGGTCCGGCAACAAAGAAGAGGAGAGGAAAAGAATGAAAAGAATGGTCAGTGTCAAAAGATGTGCGTTTAACCAATCGAGGAATTCATTGGCCAAAATTTGTTACTAATCGAGGACGTTGTGAAGTTTGTGCTATAAACGGAACTCAATCATGACCATATTCAAAATGCTCCCATTGCAATGTATTTTTATGCTGTAACGATAAAAAAAATTGTTTTGCGGACTATCATGATATAGATTGTTCATAACTAGTATAACTCATATGCATAAAAAATTATTATACCTAATGTGTTCATAAGCATAATGTAAAATAACTACTTTTTTTTTTAATTATAATATTTTTATTTGACTGATATGGAGTTATGATTTTCTTTTTATTTAACCAGCATATAAATCGACACCTATTAATTTCCATGATAAAAAAGTTTTTGGTAACAAAATAATTCATATGGTATTGACCTAATAATATAACATTTTTTAGACTAAAATACTTAATTTACACTTAGGAGCTATTGAGGTTTTTAATTTATATGTTAATATTTAAAAAAAAAAACTTTTATGCTTATTTTTATTAAAAGTAATATTTTTAGAAATAAGAGAAGAACATTTTTTTTTTCTAAAGTCGTAAATAAATTTTGGTATATTCCACATGTTAAAAATTATATGGCAAAATTACTGTTGGTACTTAAAAGTACCATTAAAAAAAAACCTAGATGACCGACGGTACTTCCAAGTACCATGATCCTAACTCAAATTTGATTAAAAAAAAAAAAAAAAACCAAAAAAAACTTTAAAAAATATTTTAATTCGATGCTTGGTCAACAAAGGGTTAAAAAAAAAAAAACAATGAAAACATATAGTTAATCTTTGTTTTTTTCAGGTACAACATTTATACAATACATTTTTGTCTTAACACATATTCTCGATTTCACATTTAAAATCACTAATAATAAACAATCTTTTTTAAAATTTCTTAACTTACTGACCAACAAATAGTTATTATTTAAAAAAAAAAAATACATTAAATCTACTTTTATTTAATTCATTGACACATTAACAAATAACATTATACAAAATTCTTACTTATTTAATTATATACTTAAAATTTATTCGGAAACAATACTATTTTACTATTTTAACATTTAAATATACCAACTAAATTATTTAATAACCCAATTATATTTTCATATAAATAACTTTTCTAATTATTAATGCATAATTATGAATGATTTGTCAAAATTCATTAAAAAAAAAAATCTTATATGAATTGTATTTCAAAAATATAGGTCCCTATTTGAATTTTAAAAGTTAACCCTAAAATCTTCTCTTCTTTTTAATTAATAAAAAAATAATTAATATTAAATTAGTTTAGGTTATATAATTTAAAAAGGTTTTTACACAAGTCATTTTTTTTCTAATTTAAGTATATCATGTTTAAATCTGCTGTCATGTGAAATTTGGAACACTCTGTATACAGTGCAGCTATAGACAGTTGACCATAAATGAGTAATGATATAATATAACATTCTGAGAATGTTATGACAGTTCTTTTTTCATAAAAGATAATAATAATAAAATATAATTAGGTAATTATCAAGTGATTTCTAAGATGTTTGTAACTTCATCAAAAAATGTCTAAATCAGCGGTTCTCAACCGGAGGTCCGCGAGAAGGTATTAGGGGATCCCCGGATAAAAAAAGCGTAATGGCAGAAAAAATGAAATTTGTTGTAATTAATTGAAATTACTTATGAAGTATTATAAATGTTGTAAATACGTTTTTTGTAATTAATGCTATGTAGTATAAGTGTATAATAAGAGTATAATACTAAAATAGGTATAATATATTATTCTAGGCTGGTGGCACGATTAGATTGTATGTAATCTGGTAATGTGGCGTTCCTCGTTAAAATTACATACCATTTTTATCTTAAATTCAGATAAAACCATTCCTGTGAACAGTTTGTTTGATATTTGTATTCCAATAATTAGTCAGTCGCTTGCTTTTAAAGAGACCGTGTCACATAACAACGTATTTCTAATTACTATTTTTTTCTTTTTTGACATTGTTTAACATTTTCACAATTTTCAACCATGGATCATTGGTTAAATACTGGTAGCGTCAGTAAAAGGAAAACTACTGAATCAACCGATCCCATTCATACACAAGAAGTGTCGTCATCAATAACTAATATTTCCGCAAAAAATCTTAAGAAGTTACCACAGGTTAGTGATACTAAATTTCTAGAGCCGGGAAAGATTATGAAATATTCAGAAGAATATTTGTGCCACGGGTTTTCATTTATTACGATTGATAATGTTGCTAAACCTGAATGTGTTATCTGTGGGGAAGTACTAGCGAATAGCAGTTAAACGTTTGCTGGAAAATAAAAATAAGTGCAATATGCAAATCTGCCCTTCTTCAGGTAATGCTAACGTTGATGTTGTTGAAGCATTGTTTCGAATTAGTTATATCACCAGAAGTGGTAAAAATCACATAATCAGTGAAAATTTGATTTTGCCAAGCATTAAAAAGGCAGTTCATTGTATTTTCGGAAAAAAATACGTTCATAAAATAAATGCTATCCAACTATCAAATGACACAATCAGTCGTAGAATCAAAGAAATTTCTTATGATATTGAAGAGACAATATTAAAAGACATCAATAATAGTGAATTGTTTTCCATTCAAGTGGACAAGAGTACTGATGTAGCACAATTAGCTGTTTTATAGTTATTGCAAAGTTTATAAAATAAAATGAAAGCGAAGAAGGTCTTTTGCTCTGCCATCCTTTAATTGGACGCACAACAGGTGCAAATATTTTTCATGCTATTAATTCTTACTTAGCCGAAAAAAAAATAAAGTGGTCACAATGCTGTGGTTTAATTACTGATGGTGGCAAGTCTATGTCAGGTTGTTACTCTGGTCTTCTTGCGCGTATAAAGGCAGTATCCTCACTAATAAAATGGATCATAGTTGTATCCATCGGCAAGCTTTTGCATCGAAACCTCTTCCTGCAGATTTGAAGGACATTCTGGACGATTCTTGTAAAGTGGTCATTTTTATTAAGTCTCGCCACACGAACTCCAAAATATTTTCTTTATTGTTTGAAGACATGGGAAGTCTTCACAAAACCCTCCTTCTTCATACCAAGATTCGATAGTTATCACAAGGTAAAGTCCTTACTTGTTTGTTTGAACTTAGGCATGAAGTTCAAATATTTTTTGAAGATCATCCTTTTCGACTGTCATCAAAATTTAACGACTATGAATGGCTTCAAAAACTAGCATACTTATCCGATGTTTTTTTGAAATTAAACAATCTTAATTGACTCCTCAAAACAGTTTAGTGACAATATTCCAAGTTAATGGCATAATAGAATCTTTTGTTAAAAAGTTAGAGTATTGGAAAATGTGTATTGAGAATAACCAACCAGAAATTTTTGAAGTACTGCATAATTTTCTCTGTGAAACTGTTATGAATTTATTATCACAAGGCATCAAACATCAAATTGTTCAACATTTGAATGCGCTTAAAACAGCTTTTGAAAAACACTTTCATAAATGTGGAAAAGAAGACCACTGGACTATGTTCCCTTTCAGTGAAATTTATTTCAACTCCGCAGTTTTAAAGAAAAATTGATTGAACTGAAAACGGATTCTTCACTCCAGGCAGCATTTCTTGAAAAAAAATCACTTATCACCTTTTGGGCTAATGTGAAAGACGAATATCCTGAGTTTTCTTACAAAATATTCAGTGTTTTACTACCGTTTACGAGCTCTGTATTAGTAGAGAGAGCTTTTTCATCATACACATTTATTAATTATTATAAATAAGTACCGCAATAGACTCCCTGTGAGTTCAGACTTACGAGTTTATTTATCATCCGTGGAGCCAGATTTCAAAAAATCAAGTGCTAGCAAACATGCTCAAGGATAACTTTAAATTTTTAACTTAATATTATTTTTAGATATACAATATACTGCGCATGTTTATCAAAATAAATAAATATTTCAAAATTTTTCATTATTAAACTTATTTTGTAAATTCATATCTATCTTATGTGAAAATATATGACAAATTGGCATTTGGAGGTCAGGAAAGTAGTGTTGAGTGATCAAAGAGTGCGTGAATGAAAAAAGGTCGAGAACCGCTGGTCTAAATCAATCTTGCTGTAGAAGGGTAATGTCCTATTAAGATTTTAAATTGGACCAGAGTAACCAAGAGGCTAAATTATCCGTACATACTATTTTTTTTATAGTTATCTATAAACGTAAGCTACTACAATAAAATCATACCATAAATATAGGCTTCTACAATAGAGCTTTTTATATCCGGTATTGGCTTATTTTTATTTTCTTTCTTGAACTGTTTCAACAACGGCAGTTTACAAATCATTTCATTCACTGAATTTTTGGGATAAGTGATTTTCTTTCTCATTGTGTTATTTTTTTCGTTGTGCAGCTATGTTAGGTAAATCATATTCTTAAGTTCAATTACCATTTACATGATTTCAAATTTATATAATATTAATTTGTATTAAAATTTTTTTGCAATAATTTGCAAAATAAAAATAGAACTCAGTTAAAATCCATAGTTGTAATTAAAGAAAAAGATAAAAGCAGATAATGTAGATTCTAATTCATAAATAAGGAATAAGTTTTTTTAATATGTTTTAAATTTGAATTCAATCATTAAATATTATGTACAAAAAACTATTATTAACGACGATGATCTTCGTCAGCTTATAAAATACTATATTTAAACAAATAAATTAAAGAACAACAATTTAATGTTGCTTAAATCTAGAATCGTTGAACTGATTTTAATCGTTACTATACGATTTATATAAAGAATCTAGTATCACTTAATATGTAAAAGTTGAAAAGTTTAAGATTATAAATTAATGTCATTTTTTTTTTTTTAACGATGCTTATAACTTGTTTAATTTAATTACAAAAAATGAGGTCTTGAAATATTATTAAATAAATGTATAACTGACATTTGGTTAGTGAGAATTTTACATCAAAAACATAATTAAAACGAAATACCATGATTTCAATGTCTGGGAATCTATTTATTGGAGTATTTATTTACCTCATTTTCAAGTTGTAGCTTTATAGTTTTCATTTTGTTATACATAATTTGTTTTCTTACATTTATATTGTGAAATTTAACCTCTTTCACTTTAATCCATGGGTGATGAGCTAATTGTTTTAAATAGGGAGATGTATATTTTATATTCGATTTCGTCAATTTTGGAAATTTCATGTATTCGACTAGAATCAGAAATTTGATCAACATTATAATCCACACAAAAAAAAGTTGGTATGAAATATTTTAATGTTTTATTTAATTTGGTCGCTGTAAGTTTAGAGCGGTGAATTGGTCTTAGTATAATATCGTCGATCGTCATAAAGTCATTTATATATTAGATCGCATCATTTTAAATTATTGTCGTCCATATGACGGTATCTAAATTATTGGTAAAATGATATGTTTATGATTAGACAATTTATCGATAAAATCCTATGATTTCTTATGTTTCATTTTGACTTTGTATTTTAATGTCAATCTATCGTCAACGCTTGTTACGATTTGTACCCTTTTATACAAATATACAGTGTCATATATTTTGATTTAAACTGATCTAGACTTTAAAAAAATTATTATAAAGAGTGCAAAACTTGAATATACGGGTATGATGTTGAAACCAAGGATTAATCATTACAAAGGAAATCATCAATTTCTCCTAGACCAAAAACAGCAAGGCAAGTGCATGGCCGTTCAGAGGGGGGGGCAATGGGAACATTTTGCCCCAGGCCCCATTGTTGTAATATTTTTAGGGGGCCCCCAAAAAGTCTTGATGTATAATAATTAAAAACAAAGAACTATCACCGACCACCGTTATTGAGACAAAAATAATCTGCTTTGCGTCATCCACATAAATATAATATTAATACTTAAAATAAAATTAAAATATAATTTATTACTGTCTTATACAGTCATACAATGCGCGAGTAAGAGCATGACGACCAGTCACGTAGTCAAAACAATCTCCTCCACCGCACCGCTCGACTATGCCGTCGTTTCTACTTAATAATATTTTAATATATTAGTATAATGTGTATAGTATATGTGTGTAGTATAATGTGGATAGATCGCGATAACGATACTTGATTTGCTACGATAGGCGATGGTGCACGCAGCACTCGATATTTTTAGACAAAAACCTATAACCGATACATTGTAGAATTGACTATTCTGTATAGTAAACCACAACCTACACGGCCGCACCATTCGGTTGCTAATTACTCGACAGTCGATGTGTAACACACTACCACAGTGTCCCTGTATTTTTATAAATTTATTACTAGCACAGTAAATAGCGATTAGCAGAAACACCAATATTAGTAAGTAATAATTGATTGAAATATGTACATATTATTCTTTATTTTTATTGAAATGATTAATTTTTAATATTTCTATTAGTCTTTAAAGTAGTCTATCTTCGTATTGGGACATTAAGCTATAGTCTGTATCATTATATCTACCTGTACTTATAGAATAATACTAAATTATACCCTAATACGGTTATACCTATTTACATTCATAATTACATGTTAAATTTATTGAAGATAAATGTTTTTAAATTTTTTTTTACTTGTTATCTAAATATTTCATAGCATTTTCCAGTGGCGGACTGGGAGAAAAAAACATATTATAAAATATTATAATAATATTATTTAAAAAATATAAAAATGTATTCATTTATATATGTGGTTTATAATTGAATAAAATATATCCTATTATATTATTTAAACGGGAGACTTTTTTTCCGTTTACCGCATTCGATTACTTAATTTAATTTCTAATAATTTATTTAAAACAATTAATTAAATTAATATAATTTACTTACACTACTTATGTTGTGTGACTTTAGAGTTGTTAATAATAAAAAAATAATGAAGCGTGTGTATTTATCGGGTGCTGCGAAGAAGAAGGCAAAAAATGAAAAAAAACTTAAAGAAGATAAAGGAAAACGTAATTTACATGATTTCGGTTGGTGTACGTCAAGTAGGAACTTGGCTCAAAATGATATAAACGAGCAACAATGTGATATTGATGACCCCAAAGTATTAGAAAATGAAAAAACCATAAATATTCATGTAGGAGAGTCCAAAAAAAGTAAAATTGATGATACAGTTGTTCCATATCCAAAAGAAATTAATGAAAACGTTATTAACACACAAAATAATGAGGTAGTTAAATGTATACCAATGAACGAGAATGAAAGTGTAAAGGAATTAGATAAAAATGTTATTGACAGTAATATATTTTGTTCCAAAGGCATTATTGAAGCCAATTATAACAAACAATCTGACGAAATGTTTAAATTAAGTAACGATCCAGCAACTTGGAAAAAACTTAGTTTGTCAGATCGCGACTATTTAGCTGCAGTTGGTCCACCTACTATGCCATCAAAGTTTCCCCATGATGAACATGAGAATCGCTCTTTTCCGATTTCACTTTTACAAAAAACCTTACCTAATAAAGAAACAGTAAAACGCGACTGGCTTGTATGGAGTACACTAAAAAATGCTTTATTTTGCTTTCCGTGTTGTCTTTTTTTAAGAGATGATGAATTTGAGCCATCGGGTTTATGTAGAAATGGTATTGAAAATAATTGGAGAAAACTGTAAGACAAGATCGATAACCACGAAGGGAATACGAAGCACATAGAAAGATATTTATTATGGAAGGACTTGGTAGAAGCAATAAATGGTAGGAAAGGGATCGACAAAGATTTGCAAGTTTCTATTAACACAGAGAAAGAAAAATGGAGAAAACTCCTTCGGATAGTAGTAGATATCACATTGTTTTTAGCAGAAAATAATTTGCCATTTAGAGGCATACACTCAACGATCGATCATGATGACTGTGGACTTTTTATTTCAACTGCAAAATTAGTTAGTCATTACAGCGAAACAATGAAAAATCATTTGGACACTATTAAGGAATATAAAGACAGTGGTAAAAAAATGTCTGCTCACTATCTATCTCCACGAAGTCAAAATGAGTTTTTGGAAATTTGTGCCAAAAAAGTTCAACAAAAAATTATTGAAGAAATAAAAATATGTCAATATTATTCAATTATTGTAGACGGTACTCCAGATGTGTCACACAAGGAACAATTGGTATTCATTATAAGATATGTTTTTGAAAATGCTGGAACTTGGGATATACAAGAACGATTTCTAACAATGGTTGACTATGAAAAAAAAACAGGAGCTGATATTGCAAACAAAATAGAAGAAATTTTAGTTGAATGCAATTTAGATTTAGCACTATGCAGGGGCCAAGGTTATGATAATGCAGCAAATATGTCTGGCAAATACAACGGCGTGAAAAGTAAAATAATAGAGAAGTATCCTCAAGCTTTGTTTTCACCATGTAGTGCTCACTCTTTAAATCTATGTGGAGTACATGCAATGGAAACCAGCCTAGAAGTAAAAACATTTTTTGGAAACATTCAAAAGCTATACAACTTTTTTTCTTGTAGTCCATCAAGATGGAAGATACTTCAAGAAACTGCTGGTCTTTCACTACATTCAATATCAGCTACTAGATGGAGTGCCAGAATTGATGCTGTTCGTCCATTATCTAAAAATTATTCCGGTATTCTAAATTCACTTGTTCGTGTTAAAAATGAAATTAATCTACCTGCAGATAATCATGCTGAAGCAGATGATCTGATTTCATGGTTACATTCCTTTGAATTTATATTGTTAACAACTATCTGGTACAAGGTTCTTCAGTGTATTGATGATCGAAATAAAATTCTTCAGAGCAAAAAAACTTCCATAGATGAAAGTTCAATGCATTTTCAACAATTAGCTACAGAAATTCAACAGATAAAAGACTCTTGGAATGATTTATTACTGGAGTCGAAATCAGTAGCTTCCACTTTGAATTTAACGACAGAATTTAAGATAACTTCAAGAGTTCGAAGAAAAAAACATTTTCACGATGATATTTCAGATGAACAGCCTTTCCATGATATTGAAAACAAATTTAAAGTTGAAGTGTTTGTAACCGCATTAGATAGGCTTTTATCAGATATTTATGGTATTCAAGCAACTATGGAGAAAATAACAAACACATTTTCTTCAATAATCAATCCACCAGATACAGAAGAACCAAGTGCTGAATATTTCAAAGCTCAAGCTAATATAATTTCAAGTGTATATCCTAATGACGTGTGTGCTAATGTATTAAAAGAGGAACTACGAATTTATTTCAAAATACACTAAGTATCAACAATTATTTTTAACGATAGCGAAATTGCATCGATTTCTATTCTTAATCAAATATATAAGAAAGGACTTCAAAATATACTACCTCAAATATGTATTTGTCTTCGAATACTTTCTACCATTCCCACGTCTGTGTCAACGGGAGAAAGATCTTTCAGTAAACTGAAATTAATAAAAAGTTATTTACGTTCAACTACAGCAGAAAACCGCTTAAATCATTTAATACTTCTCTCCATCGAACACAAGTTGGCAAAGACCCTAGATTATGATGATATTATTGACAGCTTTGCTGAAAAAAAAGCTAGGAAAAAGGTGTTCTGATATACATTTTAATATTTTATTTAAAATAATAAAATAATATA
>NW_020271176.1:88135-98578 GCF_002803265.2 Melanaphis sacchari
TTCTGATATACATTTTAATATTTTATTTAAAATAATAAAATAATATATGAACATTTTTTTTAATTTTCTTAATCTACCTTATCTATTTATTTAATCCTAAAACATCCAAGTTAATATTTTCTTTGAATATTTATATCTAGGAATAAATTTTAGTTTTTTGTATACATGGTAATACATTGCTAATAATGTATTGAATAATATTGATATAAATAATATGAATAATATTAAATTCTATTATGTAAGTATGTAATGCTATAGGTACACGAATTTAAATGAGCTTGATTGGTTAAGGTTTGGAAAAATAACGTTTATAAACATTTTGTTATTCTCAGTGAGTATTTTGTTTATCATATTTTATTATTATGGTCAAAGGGCCCCCAAATTAATTTGCCCCTGGCCCCGAAAAACCTTGGGACGGCCCTGGGCAAGTGAGATCAAATATGAAAGTTATATTAATCACATTTTTTTAATTTTCGTGGGATGACTCACCGTGAATGGGGATGCATCAAGGACAAAAATATATCAGCATTTTTATTTAGAAGTCATGAAAAGATTGCGTGAAAATATTAGGGAAAAAGCCAGAAAATTGGAAGAGTGGTTCTTGGCTGTTGCATTATGATAACGCCCTGGCTCACAGCTCATTCGTCATTTCTTACTGAAAAAACAAATTTCAGTAATTCCACAAAGCACCATACTCACCCGACCTGGCCCCGTGCGACTTATTTTTGATTTTCTAAGTTAAAATCAACGCTAAAAGGACGTAGTTTTCAAACAATTGATGACATTAAACAAAATTCGGGAATCGGTCTTAATAACATTTCCATTAATTCCTGCTAGGAATATTTTTAAAAATGGAAAAGAAGATGGCAGCAAGTATTGCTTTCATTATTAATCTTTAGTAATTTCGATCTATCAGATGTTAGCGATTTTGTTTTCTAAAAGGCAAGACAACCACTAACCACATATTTGTGTTAAGATAAGCTATGGAGAAGTACTACACATTTTGTGTTGATCTACATTTAGTATTTAAAGACTACAAACAAACATATAACAGCATAAAAAGAAATAATAGGACATCAAAGAAACACTAATACGATAACTACTTGCAAATAACAGTGACGTATGCAAGTGAAACATTAAGTTTTATTTAAATTAAATGAGAAACAAAAATTTAAATGACTGGAGAATTGAAAAAATAGTATAACAAAACAAACATTCTAGCTTATATCTAGAATAAACAGCTCGAGTAGTTTGGATACACTTTTAATGCAAATTATCAACTAATAAAAGTATTAACGGAAAAAATAAATGAAAATAAACTCAAAGAAGAACCAAAACCAGGTGAATAGATGTTTTATCAACTAATAATAAGAACCTGAAAATAAAACCTGTAAACCAGAATATGACAATGTGACCTATGTGTTGTCTTATAATATAGAGGATTGTAGAGGCTGTTAAGTGCAACAATGGACCGGTAAACTAAAAAAGTTAGCCTAATTACAGTAAGTTCCGCTTAATGTGATCGCTGGTTTATAGAATCAACCATTTATTGTGATCAAAAAAAAAAATCGCAAACCAAATCTTATGATTCTTATGTTAAATTGATCTTTTATTAGAATCACTATGTACCGGATAATGAATATTTTTATTATTTTTATGATGTTTCAAACTGATTAATTTATAACAATAATTTAATTTTTGAAATTATCAGTGTGACAGTGTATCGGTATACCTCGCGTTGTTTAGTTTTTGTTGTACGTCGTGTACTCGTTTTACATTTTATTGTAGTTCATGATCAAAAATTTTTCGTAAATGTCGTGCAATCGAAAAGAATTATCAATAAAAGAAAAAAATATTTACATATTCGGTTTGATAAATTATAAAAATGTTCACAAAGAAAAACCACATTAGCTTTGAAAATTCCTCAACCTACATTTAACAAAATTTTAAAAAATCATAAGGAAATTATTTTAGCAAAATTTGTTTCTTTCTTGAAAACGAAAACAAAATGTTGATGTAGAAGAATGTTTGTAAAGATGGTTTCAACTAGCTAGAAATTTAAATGTACCGGTTAGTAATTCTGTTTTAAAAAAGAAAGCTATACATTTAGCTTTGCAATCCAATGATTGAGTGGTTGACTCGTTTGAAAACAGAAACAATATTGTTTTAAAAAAAACATGCGGAGAAAAAAAAGACGCAGATTGTCAAACTGCAGAAAAATACTTAAGGGATTTTATTGTATAGTCTAATTATGTTTAATCAAATGACATGTACAATGTAGACGAAACTGGTTTGTATTATAAAGTTCTTCCAGATACTACTTTTAATTTTAAAAGGGAATACGGTCAATGGATGTAAAAAACAAATGCAAAGACTCACAATTCTATTGGCTTGCAACATGACAGGTACCGATAAAAAACACCCTTTAATTACAGGTAAAAGTAAAAATTCATGCTGTTTTTGGGGCATTAAATTTTGCTCGTTGATTATTACGCTAATTCAAATGCTTGGATGACTAGTCTAATTTTTACCGAATTTTTACAAAAATGGAATAGAGAAATAATTAAACCAAGACGTATTTCTTAATTCCTAATAACTACACGGTACATCCAAAATTGAATTTACAAAACATAGATTTGAAATTTTTACCGCCAAATACTACGTCAATCATACAGTCTCTTGACCAGGGAATCATAATCACAATGAAAACTTATTATCGAAAAGCAATTAGAAATTGTATTATTGAAACTATAGATGTATGTGAAATTCAAGCATCACATATAACTCATAAAATTACCGTGTTAGAAGCTAAAGATATGGTAGTTAATTCTTGGGATAGAGTTACTTAAAAATGTATAATTAATTGTTTTCAAAAAGCTGGGTTTTCACAAATTGAGTCTGACGATGAAGAATTACAGGACTCATAACTCATAGACACAAACTTTGAAAATAAGATTTTAATTGATTAAGATGTACCTACTTTTGGTGTATTGTCTGATAAAAAAATAACTGATTTTCAAATACAAATTAATCAAGAAGAAAATATTGAAGAAGAAGACAATGATGAGGGAACAATTGTAGAAATCACCAAAAAAGAAATAAGAATTATTTTGGAAAAGATTGGGAAAAAGAGAGATTCAAAAATACGCTGATAATGATACTTTTCTGTTTTTTCAAAAATTACAGGTACAATGCATATACTTTATTTACTTTATTATTAAATATTGAGTGTTTAATTTTACCTTAAAATATATTAATTTCAGGCTAATATGAAAATAAAATTAGAAGAGTATTAAATATAATTAATAATATAGATCATTTTTTTACATTGTTTTAAATGTACATGTTTTTTTTTCTTAAATTAATTTTTATTTAAGTTTTATTTTATTTTAAGTATACGTATAAATATGAAAAAAAAATGTTTATGGAATCAACCGGTTAGTAGAATCAAAATGACCGGAACCAATGTGATCACATTAAGCGGAACTCCCTACATTAAATAGTTGTGCCAGTAAAATAATTTTGTTATATTATCTCATTAAAATAATACATACTTACAAGTTATCTTAAATATGCATGAAGCATATAATATTTAAACAGCATGTAAATATTTAATTAGTTAAAAGTAATGAAAATCATATCAAAAAGCATTTTAAACAATTTTTTTTTTAATTGTTAATAGATTTTTCAAAACTCTTACGATTTTTTTCAAGCATAGCATTTTTGAGAAAATAGTCAAGTCTTTTGATAAAACATGGATATGCTAAATGAATGATACTAGACATTAAGATCCGTTCTTCTGGCAAATAATGTTTTTTTGTGTTGGCTGAAACGAAAATACCAAGTGTTTTATTAAGTATATTATGTAGATAGTGGTTTTCAACTTTTTAACAATAGACCACACATAATCTCCTACACAATGTTTGCAATATTCTAATTCATATAAATATAAAATCTACATATACTCGTATTATAATATATAAAATATTAGAAATGTTGCACACTTTATGAACGAATGTAGTATATCAGTTGAAAACTACTGATATAGATTATAATATTACTAAAGTATAAGACAAATCAATTCATACTTAAAAAAAGATTCCCGTATTAACAAATTAATAAAAAATATTACTTCAAAAATTTAATACATTTTTCTCTGCCTCGACGTCTCTTTGGAAATTACTTCAGAATGTATTTCCTCATTCAGATAAAGGGTATTGTTTAAGTTGAATGTTACTGTATTTTTTTTATAAATTGTTTACCTATATTTTAATAATTAATACTGCAATATACTGATAATATAGATGGAGGTGCCAAAAATAATTAGCCCTGGACCAAAAACACTTGAATTCATCTCTGCCAAGTAAAGAATTTAGACCTTTAGAAATCATACTATCTAAAATATGATGGAAAAAAGCTATCCGTAGCAAAAACGAAAAATGCTCAGGTTTAATAGACATTATGTGTTGGGAGTGTTATATTATTTATGTTTTACTCCAAAAAAAGATTGTTTTTATAATTATCACAGTTAATTTCGAAAATCACAATTGTCTAAAAGTTTATGTTTTTAGTTTAATTTTTATTTTCATATATTTTGATCTGTGATACATATCAAATAGTCTCTACTGATATATATTTTAAGATCAGAGACTGATAAATAATTCTAAAATGCTTAATTTTTTTTATATACCATTTTATAATATTAAATTCAAATTTAATGCGGTTTTAATAATTTTAAAATATAGATATTAATTTTGTTTCGTAATTTTTATTTTCATGCATTGTGATACTTATACGTTAGTAACTATAACATTAAATTTAATTTTTAACTTAAATTCTTAATGACCATAAAACAATAATAATAATGAAAAAAAAATGTTGATGCAGCATAATTAAATAAATAATTAAAGGGTTATATTCAATCTTATATTAAACTATATTGTCAATGAAAATAAAGCTTATAACTTGTAAGAAACCGTCTTTTACATGTTTCATGCATTCAAAGCTAATAAATAGGACACTAAGGATTTATTTTTGTTGGAAGAATTGTTTAGTATTAAAATGCTAAAAGTTATACTTGTATCAATCATTAAAACTATGTAAGTGAGAATGGATTTAGAATATTTTGTAAAGAAAAATGTAGATTATAGATGGTAGTTATTCATTTTATGCATAAAAACCTGTATATCTAATCTAAACATTTTTTAAATTTGAAGTTATATTAAATTCCGATAATAAATTGTAAAATTTACATTGTAAATTTTACCGTTGGTAAACAATTTTGTAAATATATAAATTCTCATATTTTATCTATATCTAGATAAATTTTTACTCATCTAATCTCAACATTAATAGTATAACTATAAACATTTTTTTTTTGTGTTATTCTTAAACTAGCACCGGTGAAACTCGCTGTATGTGAGTACCCTAGGTAGCTGAATATCGTTTGAAGTGAATTTCCTAGGTCGGAGACAGGACTTAAGAATACAGCAGTTAGAAAAGTCTAGTAGGCAAAACCAGTGATAACGACGAATGAGATGTTGGTACCTCTGATTTGGTGGCTCTACACTTTGGCGGTGTCGTTTTAAACGCGTAAATAATAAGTCTAATTCGAGCATCTAGTGGTCGGTCATTTCATTAAATTCACAGGAGTAATACACCTTGTCCCGTAGCTTGCCCTGTGCTTTTGTGCATGGAAAATAAATAAATACATTCCGAAATGGTAATTAAATATCTAGCTATCAGTCATTACCCGGTGCTTGTCGTTACTCGACTGGGCAATCCGCGTAGCTTGTCCTGTAATTTTGTGCATGGAAAATAAATAAATATACACTCCGAAAGGTTGATCAAGTGTCTAGTTATCAGTCATCGTCCAGTGAATATCGATTCCTGACAGGGCAATCCGCCTGCGGCGGATTGTCATACCTCCTGACGTCGAAGGCGTTGTGCTGTTTAGTACGCAAAAAATTTCAAGTCGAATCGAGCGCTCGATTTCTCAAGCGATCACCAATGAAAATCCAGTTAAACGCGTTTAAACCTCCCAGGTAGGCGATCCGACTGCGTTGGATCGCGGACGATGTGGGCGTAAAAGAGAGATTTTAAACATATTATGGAAAACGCATGTCAAACGTTAGGGAGTTGAAGATCAAAAAACTATATATATTTAATCATTTTTTTGATAACAGAAATTACAATTAATTAACACAAAATTTAAAAATTTAAAAAAAAATCAGAATACTTAGTCAGTTATCGTACAGAACGGATTTCGCGGGAACGTGTTTCGAACCTGCCTACCTCGTCCCGTAGCTCGTTACGAAAACGGCAATCGAGTGTCTAGGTATCAGTCATCGCCCGTACGGTGAAAGTCGATACCTGCTGAAAGGGCAATCCGATTTCGACGGAATGGATGAATTTCCCGTGGCTCGCCCGATGCTTTTGAGTATGGAAAATAAATAAATACACTCCGAAAGGGTTATTAAGTGTCCAGTTATCAGTCATCGCCCATCGAATATCGATACCTGACAGGGCAATCTGGCTGCGGCGGATTGTCATACCTCCTGACGTCGAAACCGTTGTGCTGTTTAGTACGCAAAAAAGTTTAAGTCGAATCGAGCGCTCGATTTTTCAAGCGATCACCACTTAAAATCCAATTAAACGCGTTTGAACCTCCCAGGTAGGCGATCCGACTGCGTCGGATCGCGGACGACGTGGGCGTAAAGGAGAGATGTTAAACGCATTATGGAAAACGCATGTCGAACGTTAGCTAGTTGAAAATCAAAAAAACTATACATAATTAATATTTTTTTTCATATTTTATAGATGGTTAGATATCGAAAAGAAATAATATGCGCTTTCTGTGATGACAAAATATTTAAAAATCAAAAGAAAAAAAAATTGCTACTGTTTTTCCCCTGTATCTTCCAAAGTAAGCGACTGAAAGGCTAAACATATAAAATAGTGAATTCACCGTCAAAACCGAGTGAAACAACTGTATAGTCATCAATAGAACGTTCTCGGGCTATAATATAAATTGCATATCACATAATATGTACATTTGAATAATTGTGCATACTGTTAGCAATAACTATAATTGGTTTAATTGAATACTATTGTGTAATTTAACGTTCGTGTAAAGTATATTATAATATAATATATTTTGTCATCATCAATCAAGCAGTATAAAATGTAATGTGTGAGATCAAAAATCGTTTTTAAAATTTGAAAAATATTTTATGAGTAGTAATGTCATATCAAAACGAAAATAGCAATTAATAATGATCGAATTAAATGAAAAAAAAATGCAAAAAATCCCGTACGTGTAGTTTCTTATGGGGCCGCCCGGAATGTGCCGGACCGGGATTCGAACCTGCCTACCTAACGTCGGGGAACCTATCCTAACACCTATCGACTACCGCTCGAGTTGATAACCGTAACCGAATCTCGAGCACTTAAACCGTTTTAGAGATGCGACGAATACTACATTATACGTCGTTTGACCCGTACAATTTTTACGATTCGCGTGTTACGAAACCGTAAATCGCATATTTATTGTCGTTTAGAACGTTTCCGACGTATTCGTTTACATTTTTTAATCGTATACGTCTCAACGACGTACCGAGTTTATCATCACATACACATATCACGATATCCCCCCCAAAAGGTATGCGATTAAAGGCATTACAACGACTGGAGAGCGGTTACGTACATTAAACGACAATAAATATGCGATTACGTTTCGTGACACGCGAATCGTAAAATGATACGGTTAAACGACGTATACCGCCGGTATTCACACAACATCTCTAAACGGTCGGTGCTCGAGATTCGGTTACGGCTATCAACCTTCGAGCGGTAGTCGATATAGAGTTATAGGTGTTACATAGATAGGTCCCCTGACGTTACATAGCATATGGTTACATACATAGGTGGTGTTCGAATCCCCTGTCCGCATTCTGGCGCGGCCCACGCCCCATAAGAAACCTGCTAATAACAATCATCACTTTAAATAATGGAATTCTGTATTTTTACTTAATTGACTGCTATTGCTATTTTGCTTTGATATGACATTATTACTTGCTAAATATTAAACCAAATAAAACGATTTATCTCACACATTATGGCATTTTATAATGCTTGATTGATGATGACAAGATATTATATTATAATATACTGGCACGAACGTTAAATACATTGTAGTATTCACTAAACCAATTATAGTGTTAACAGTGGCGCATAATCAGCGTACATATTGTGATGCAATATATTATAGCCTGAGGAACGTTCTATTGATGATGATATACATTGCACCAGTTTTGACGGTGACCCACGATGAGTGTTTAGCTCAGCTGCTAAGATTTAAAGATAGGAAACAGTAGCAATTTTTCTTTGAACGGAAACATTTTGTCATCAGAGCATAATATTTCTTTCTCTTGATATCTAAACTACCTATAAAATATTAAAAATATTAATTATGTATAGTTTTTGATTTTCAACTGTTAGCAATGCCCGACATGCGTGTTCCATAACACGTTTAAAATCTCCATGCCCATTATCGTCCGCGTGATCCGACGCAGTCGGATTGCTCATCGGAGGCGTTTAATTGCATTAAACTTGATTTTCACGGTGTTCATCGAAAATCGCGCCTGATCCATTTTATGCGTACCAACAATGCTGCTCGGACGTCAGAGGGTATAACAATCCGCCGCGGTGGTGATTGCCCAGTCAAGCATCGATATTCGCTTGCTGATGGCCGATAACCAGACACTCTGATAACCGTCGGGAGTTTATTTATTAATTTTCATACCTTCAAAAGCACCGCAAGCCACGGAAATGCATCATCCAATCCGCTTCGAAGATTGCCTCTGTCAGAATCGACTTTCACCGCAATAGGCGATGACTGGATACCTGTGACAGACTCGATTGCCGTTTTCGTAACAAAGCTACGGACCAGGTTCTCCGACGTTAAGTAGCAGGTTCGAAAACACGTTCCGGCGAAATCCGGGCTGTACGGATAACTGACCCAAGTATTCGATTTTTGAATTTTTGTTTTAATTCTTAAATTTTGTAAGCATTAATTGTAATTTTGCTATCAAAAATGATTAAATATATAGTTTTGCGGATCTTCGACTCAATTATTTACCACGACCGCTAACGTTTGACATGTATTTTCATTAATACGTTTAAAATTTCCACTTTGCGTTTACATCAACCGCGATTCGACGCAATGGATCGCCTACCTGGGAGGTTCAAACCGTTTAACTGGATTTTCTTTCAGTGGTGACGCTTTATCAAATCGAGCGCCTGATTCGGACTTAAACTTTTTGCGTACTGGGTGTTGTTAATGTAACGCCTTTTGATCGTCAGATAGACAATCCGCCGCAGGCGGATTGCCCTGTCAGAATCGATATTCCACTGACGACACCGATAACCAGACACTTGATCAACCTTTGAGTGTACATTTATTTATTTTCCATGCGGTCAAAAGCACAGGGCAAGTTTACGGGACAAGGTGTGTATTAAACCGTGAATTTACGTCGAAATGACCGACCACTAGACGCTCGACTAGACTTTCATTATTTACGCAATAATGACACCGCCAAAGTTTAGAGCCACCAACCAGAGGTACCAAATATGTCAAACCGTCGTTATCACTGGTTTGGCTTTACTAGACTTTGTAACTGCTGTATTCTTAAGTCCTGTCTCCGACCGAAATTCACTTCAAACGATATTCAGCTACCTAGGGTACTCGCTACATAGCGAGTTTCATCGACCTAGGTATTCATACAACGAGTTTCACCGACCTTGGGTATTCACTACAGCGAGTTTCACCGACCTAGGTATTCACTTTACAGCGAGTTTCACCGTTGCTAGTCTTATAATATAAACCAAACCAGCTTCCTGAAAATCCGCCAGAACGCGGGTACTTTTTGCGTCCCTGACCAATCGAAAATCTGCTTTTTCTTCCAGTCGTCGTCCGTATCTCCCGTCGTTATCGTTTCTCCAACGGGCTGTCGTTATCGGTCTGGTTATCGCTCATTTGCTCATTACCATTTCATCATTATTATTGTTTTGTATCGTTTTTCCGCTTTTCGCCCGGTTTTCCGGCCTTTCGAGACCTCTTCCGTCGTTCTCGACGCCATAGCCCGGAGCGGGTCTACGCTTGTCCGGTCCGCACCTGATTTCCGTTCCTGCGTCTGAAACGCGCGTTCTCCGGTCATCGTCGCATCGTCACTGTTTTACGATACGATAATCGTTTATCCGTATCGATTATTACGTGCTTGTTTTCGTGTTCCTGACCTTATCGTCTCGATAGCGTACGAAATACGACGATTGCTATGTATATATATATATAATACACATCATATAAAAAGAAACGTGCGTACCGTTGTTGTTGACGTACGTCGATCAAAGCTTATTATATACAAAAACGCAAAATCAAGCGTT
>NW_020271177.1:0-23930 GCF_002803265.2 Melanaphis sacchari
CATTTACATTATACATGTTTTTTTAATTTAACACATAATTATTTTAATTGGACAACTTTTTTTTTTATTCATAACTATACGATTTTCTATAAGCTTACAATAATATACGCTCAGCTATTTTATAGATTAAAACTAAGCTTAAGTTATATTAGAATATAGAAACTTGTAAGTTGGTACTATCGACCAAATTTTTTTGTATACTATCGAAAAAATAATCGTTTTTAATTTTGGTGCAAATTACAATTCCTATTTCTTACTGCCTGAGGGTGGTGCAAATTGCTTACCCTTATTTTGGTGCAAATTACAAACGCATTTTAAAAAAAATGGTGCAAATTACACATGTTTTATATATTTTGGGTCAATTTTGGTGCAAATTGACTACAGCCGCCTATGGAGTATACGCCATTTATTCGCTAAAATTCCAAACGAACATTCGACATATCTGCGTGCTCTGGAAAGTCTATAGTTAAACACACGTTTTTTCTCCGATATCTGCTTTCCACTATATGGCCGTAACATATGTTCATTTAGTCCAAAAAACTTCATCACCAATAAATACGTAAGGTAAGCGATTTCCATCCATGCTGATTATTTCGGGCTCAGGTAGATCTAATTCATTTTTTTTCATTTTTTTATATAAAGTACTATCCTTCTATATTGTTGAATCAGACGTTTTACCATAAGCTCAATATCAACATATATGAATAAGTAATTTGAATCGCAAACTGTAAGTAATACGATTGAAAAAAAATGTTTATAATTCCAGTACAAGGACCCACTATTTGGTGGGTGAATGATACGTATATGCTTTCCATCCACGGCTCCAAGGCAGTTGGGAAAGTTAGCTCTTGATTTTAATTGTTGGGCGATATCTTGCCATTTTTCTTTGTTTGGTTTTGATAAATGAATTGGTTGTAATTTAAGCCATATCTGATGGCACACATCTCTGACAATTTCACTTGCAGTTGTTGAACCACATCTATATGTATAGTGGAGCTCTTTAAAAGAACATCCGGTTGCCAAATATCTGTAACAATATTTATCGCTGATTACGTAAACACTAAATAAATAATAAGTTATTAAATTGGCAAAACAATCAGTGTATTGCATATAGATTACCTTTTATAAACTTTTTTTTTTCAAATCATTGAGAGTAAAAACCATTTCAATTATTTAAAGAAATAATTGAAATAATATTTATTTTTTTTTATTTAACTTATTATTTAAATTTTTTATTAGCTGTCATACTTCAAAGAAAATGGAGAAGTTTTAGAGATTCCTACAACAGAGAATTAAAAAAAAAATAAAGAAGTAAAGAGTGGATCGGGTGCTTCTAAGCATAGAAAATATTTATACTTTGATAATTTATCTTTTTTAAAACCTATTTCTGATAGAAGAGAAACATCAAGTTCGATCGACGATACTCATCAAAATGAAGGTGAGCAACTCATAACAGATAACTGTTATGATAAAAGCCAAAACGTGACTAAAAAAAGGAAGTCGATCAAAAATACAGATAAGGAGACTGAGCTAATTACAAACTTATCACACCGTTTGTCAGAACGTATGAGCAAAGAAGATGAAGCGTTGAATAATGTTGATAGTGATAAGCATTTTTTACTGTCATTATACGATCGTTTCAAAGCCACTAATAATAACGTGAAATTTCAAGCCCAAATTGAGATTATGAATATAATTCAAAAATATAGTCAATCTAGTCCTCAAAATTATAACTATGAGTCCTTTGGTAGACGTTTTGAAAATGTATCAGCTCAAGTATATAACACCGAGTATGAATCAAGACACTATCCGATGTATTCACACACACAATATCCTAGCCATATCGAACATTCTTCATTTCGAGCACCTACAAGAGTGAATCTACCAGACATCTCGCCGAATAGTATTCAATCAATCACTTCCCCAGAAAGTATTACAACCCATGCCACCGATGATGATAGCGATTCAATTTTATCAAATATTTTCAATTAAAGTTATGAATTATGATGTACATTATTTAATGTAACAATGTATAATAAATATATTAAAAACTACAATAAATAAGTTTAATAAATATTATATACCTTATAGTAAGTGCGAGACGTTCGTCCGCTGGTATGCTTTTTCTCATGGTTGTGTCTCTTCGTTGTATATTGTCCGTTAACTCACATAATAAATAATCAAATGACTTTTTACTCATTCTAAAATAATTAAAAAATTTATCATCATACATTCTTAATGAATTGTACAGCAAATTAAATTGGCTTTCATTTTTATTTTCAATAATAGGATGGACCCAAAATTGTCTCTTCTTACGACGCCGCATTCTTCGCTGTAATAAAAGTAATAAGAGTGCTTCCTCTTCAAAGTCCATTTTTACACTAGCAAAGCATGTAAAATAGAAATAAGGAACGTACGCTATATTTGTGGTCGTGTTGTGGTTTTATTGACGTCGGTTCGGACTTCTAACGACCACAAAATAGTTGTTTAATAGTGGTCGACTTCGCCGACAGTACAACCACAATTTAACCACAAAAAATCGTTCACGAGTGGTCCGTGTGAGCTTACCCTTAAAGTCGAGCAATATTAAAGGCAATTACAAAACTTGCTTCTACACTATCGTCTGCCTCGTTAGTAAACATTTTCATAACATTAGTTTGTTTAGCAAATTTTAATTTCATCCAAGATAGTTTATTTTGCCTCGAATCGGAACCAATAGGAAATTTTCGACTAAATGTGCTGTGGTTGGTTTCGTAATGACGTTTTAAATTACTGACTTTAAACTGTGATAATGAAAGTTGATAAATGAGACAAAATGGTTTATCATTTTTCTGTATAAAAAAGTATAACTCTTCACATTCTAATTTAAATTCCCGTTTTTCTTCTTTATATTTAAGTTTAACCGCTTATTTAGAAATTGACATCGTAACTAACTTTTGCAATAAGTATCGGTAAAATGTTACAAATATTTTACAAACAAATTAAAGTGTTTACAACAGGACTATTCAACACAGACTATTATAACAACGATATAATTTCATATTTCGTAATTTAATATGTGTTATCGAATGTTAGCTATCTTTATTACTTTTGTGGTATAAAAGTACATATTAGATAATTTATAATCGCATTAATATATGTGGCTCGCGTACTTAGTCATGTTGGCCACCCCTGGTATATATTGTATGTAAAAAAATAATATGCCAAACGACCAACGGTACTTAGAAGTACCAAATACTTAACTTAAATTTGGGCTTAAAAATTTTTTAAAAAGGTGCACTTATTTATCAATAGGTCAATTTTATGTTTTTACAAAAAAAAAAAAAAATGGTAAAATAATTTAATTCTAAGTCTGGTCAACAAAGGATTAAGCTCCTTATGGACGTTCTTGTTGTTACTGGCAAATGTTGCTATTCTTTCCACATTGTTCCTCAGCATATGCTCAGCTCAATCTCACTAAGCTCTTTGAGATTAACAGACCTTTTTTGGATTTTTCATTTTCTGTTCCTTTTTCTCCAATTGTTCCTAATTCCGTGGACTTTTGCGAATTTTCCAAGGTTATTGATTTCGACATCTGGGACGAACCACCTCCAACTGCCGTCTCCTGATGTCCGACTATCCCGAATAGAGGGGCATCGGGATGATCTTCAATTAGTTTTATGGATTGTTTGTTCGACACTGACGATGCCAGTCTTGCTTCGTCTGTCTTTTATTTTCGTCCGTTTTGCCTGATCTGCCTGGGCACTTGGGGTCAATCACTTTTCTGGTGTAGCTTGTCCGTGACTACTTATTCGTTCATCCCGAAGGTGTGGCTTATTTCGTAGCAGTCCTACATATCTATAGGACTTACCCCTATCCGCAACCTGGGGACACGTCCGATGGCAAGCTCGTGCCGACGGACAGCGATTTTAACCTATCTAGGGTATTCACTTACAGAAAACATTGATTTATAGAACATCCTCGTCATCCTCTCTTTAAGGCTCCAGCTTGCATTAGCCACGTATTAATATATCGACTGAATAACTCTACCGAAGACGAGGCTTTTTCCGCCAGATGGGTACTAAATTTCCTTTGCTGATCAATCGTGACCCCGAGGTATTCGCCTCCAGTGTCATTTTTACCTTAGCTCCATCAAGCTACAAGCCAAGAGGCTTACTTAGCTGGCCATTCAACCATAGTGTCTTCAACTTGGCCGCCGAAAAAGTGAGTTTCCTGTCAGAAGCCAATCTTGACGCTATTTCTAGCTGCGCGTTCGCATATTCTGTGAGTTTCGGACGGTGTTTCCCGGAAATGAAAAACGCTAGATCGTCCGCGTATGCGACGATCTCTGTACCAAAGCGGAGATCGCACGAGAAGAAAGGGTTGCCCCGTATTTCCAGAGGTCTAGTCCAAATTCTGAACTCTATGGACAACCCCTAGTGAGGGTCATTGAGAGTGTCACGTTTTAAATTGCTACGTGGGCCTTCCGGTCGTCAAGGTAGCTCTTTGTCAAGGCGATCAACTCAGAGCCGCATTTTACGCTTTGTATGTCTTTAATCAATTTTATTGCGCCTAATAGAGGTAGTTGAACACCCCCATATAACCAGGAATACGCCTACGGCGTATTTCTCCCGCCTTTTCGCCTGCCCAGCTTAGCACTTAAGTCATCGCGTCAATGGTCCATAGGTTCTTGGTAAAACCAGATTGTTTTGCTAACATATGAATGTCCGTATCTTTATGAATTTTCGCTATGATTGTTAAGGCCGGGAGCACATAATTGTGAGATATGCGTGCCTCGGTCACCGAAATACTTCGCACGCTTGTATGGTCACACACCGACCGACCTGTGTATGCGTGTATTTGTGTTTTTTTAGCAATTCAATAGAAGTGGATGGGTTTGTCGAGCAAGACTATTGAATGCTAGTGTGCGGTCACCGCACTGCGTTGGATGTTTAACTGTGTGTATAATTTAAAGCTAGGGACAAATAAGTAACTCAATAAAAATAACTGGTAACTCTATGCTACGGTAAAAAGATATATAATAATAAATAATAGTACTAATAATAATTACGGCCCTTTTGGCCTAACATGTAGAAATGTATAAAAGGTTACACAACATAAATATAATAATTTTATAGGCTCTTTTAGCTTAATAATAAGGATATAAAAATAAAGGTTATACATGCACGGTTCTTATGGCCAAGCAGAAAATAATAATAATGTGAGAGTCACAACAAAAATATAATAATAATAATAAATAGCCCTTTTGGCTCAATTAATGTAAATATAAAAATAATAAAAAATTATAGTATAAGAATACATATTTAGCCCTTTTGGCCCAACCGTATAAAAATGTAATAATATAAAATAAATAAATAAATAAATAATAATAATTAAAACTCACAAATTGTAGCGCAAACTGGTCTGTTGCTTCCTATGCTAGAATAATATAAATCACACACCCACACACACAAAAAATAAGAATAGAAATATACAAAAATAATAAGAAAAATATTATAAAAAATAGTATAAATATAAAGGCGAGTTCCCATCGCGTGTGGCTCGGCGAATCATGAGCCAAATACGCTGACTTGGTACACTACACGCGCCGTGGGAACGCTCTAGCTCGTCTAGGCGCGGTATAGCTCGGCCAGGCTCGCGTTTATCCGAAAATTGTCGGTCCGATGTTCCGCGCCAAAGGAAATGAGCCGCGCAATTAAATAGCGTTTCAACGAGTGTGCGGTTCGGCGAGCCATAAAGCATACGTTTTTTGGTGTTTTATTTATTTTGATGTTATTTTAATAATATTCTTAATATTTTAATAATTTATAATCATGGAATGGTCAAATGATGAGGTTATAAAGTTTTTGCAACTATATGAATCACATCCACAAATTTGGAATCTACGCCATCCAGATCATAAAAATAGGAATACCTATAGTTCACGATGCGTGGAAAGAAATAGAAAACCAATTAAGGTTAGATAAATTTTTGATTTTTTAATAATATTTTTAAATAAAATATATGTTTTGTAGGGTGAGGTTGGCAATACCACCATCCTACACCTCCGACGCAGCACTGTGTGTGTGTGTGTGTGTGTGTGTGTGTGTGTGAGTAGTTTTGTTACGTCTTTTTTTCTTCGTATGTACGTATAGCACATATGAACTTTTTTTTTACCTATGTATTATGTTTTAATATTCTAATGTCAAATAAAGTTTTCTTTTATATCTTATGAATTTGATTTATGCTAATTAATAATGGGTCGGCGTAAAAGTAACGCCGCCTACAGTTTTTAAATATTGATTTTTGTATTTTTGTAATTTTAGTGTCAAAATTGATATTACAGAAATAATAAAAAAAAAAGATTCTCTTATGGCTACTTATAGAAAACATTTAAGCAAAGTTAAATCAAGTAAGGGTACTGGAAGTGAAGCCAAAGACGTTTTTAAATCCGATTGGTTTGCCTATGATGCAATGGCATTTCTGCACGGGATTTACACTCCAAAAAAAACAATTTTAACAGAGATAAGTTTAATCGGTTATATTTTATTTAATTATATGTATTTTATGATTTGGATACAAATATACAATACAACTCTATCATACATTATGTGGGCAGTAGCCAAAAAGTACTCATATTATTTAATTAATATATATTTATTTATTATTTTTTACTATGATATATTTCAATAATTATATTTTTTTAATACATTTTAGTGTTTATAATTTGGATTTAATTATTAGTTGTAATAAAGCGTCTTTTTTTTCGTCTCTTAGAGGAAAACTCGTAAATACGGCCCTGTACACGTAATTATTATTTAATATGTTAAAAATACCAATGGCCAATGTAGGAAATATACTTAAAGTAATCATTCACGTTGCTCTAGTCGCCGATTTATAAATGTAATAACCGGTGTTGACATGTATTCTACCAATCATGAACCAAATGTTAATTTTAGTTGTTAATAGTTTTTATGTTATTTTTGTTCATTTAAAGTATGGGTATTTATGTTTTAAAATATTATACGATATAGCTGTGAAAAATAAATATGAATGACCCGAAATAAACTACTATATCATCTATATAATTTTAAAAGTAGCATCTAAAAATAAAAGAGAAATTAATAAAAATAAAATAATTTCAATGAAATAATTATTTATGTATTTACCACAAATATTTTTAAGTTTTAGTTTGGTTTAAAAAACGAATACTTGTATTATTTTAGAATGTTAAACTTATTTTATTAATGCTGTTTTTATTAGTGTGTATAATTTTCTTGCCATTCCACTGTTCCACTTGTCAAAAAATATTCAGCTAACTAATCTCCATTTTTGCTTCAAGACTAGACTTACTTGGTACTCTTTGTAATGGAAGCATAGATTTGGTACAATTTTGTTCAGACCTTTAAGAGCCTGGAATTACAATTCCATCCTTATTTTCGGTATCGAAAATTCCAGGTGGTGTGTATATAGAATTTGATGATCTGCTTTTTCTTAAGAAATTATGTAACAATACACAAGTCATTGTGACATCTCTAACTTCTTCCGGTTCTAAAAGTATAGGTCCTCTAAATACACGGAATACCGAGGTCATAATTCCAAAGACGTTATCAACTACTCGGCGTGCTCGAGGAAGCCGGTAATTAAAAATTCTTTTGTAATTTCCATTTTCATGTACTCAGGAGTGCATAGGTTTCATAAGGTTTCATTATGTTCTTACTTAGAGCAAAAGCTCCATCTGTCACAAATACATATGGTAATAAAACATTTGTATTAGGTAGTATTCCTTCTTGTGGTATTAATAATTCATTTGTCTTCAGTTTTTTAAAAAATGGCGTGTTCCGAAGTACGCCACCATCGCTGATTCTGCATTGACAGCCGATATCAACATAAATAAAATCATAATTTGAGTTCACGACAGCCATAAGTACAATGCTAAAAATTTCCTTGTAATTATAGTATTCAGAACCTAACCTGCCCCGAGGCAGTTGCGGAAATTCCATTTTTCGTAAAAATCTGCTACTATATTTTTCCAATCATTATCATTGTTTGGCAACTAAAAAAACAATGGTTAATTTTCATTACGTTGCGTTTTTATTTTTAAATTTTTTTTCAAACTAATAACATATTTACTACATTATACTATTATATATTATTTGTAAAATTATGACTATACAATCTACCTACGTTAAAAATTTTAAATATAAATACAAATAACTTATTATCTAGTGATTTTTAGTAGAGTATTGTAATTTATCATTCAAACATACGTATTTGAAATACATTTTGTATTTTTTATTATATTTAATTCATCAGTTGTTTGATAAAATTGTTTAAAAACACATAGAATATAATAAAATAGATAATACGTATTATGTTGATGTTTTTAAATTTTATTTTAATAATAAAAAACCATATATTTTATTACTTTTATCAGTTTGAAAATTTGGTGGATGATGACAACATGACTGCAAATTGTCAATTACACGACACAACTGATTGGGACTTTAAATTTAAGAGCCTATCTCCATCGTCCAGTAAAATTAGTAAAAAAAGAAAATCAAATGATAAAGTGGAAGTGATTGAGAACAAGATAGATGAAGCATTTAAAATTTTAAAACAAATTACACAAACTCCGGCCAAAAATAAGTGTACACTTTTTACCGATTTACTTTGCACTAAATTAAAAACTTTAAATAAATACAAACAAGACATTGCAATGATGGAGATTGACAATCTTATGTTTCGGTTAGAACATTCAGATAACCAAATGGTACAGCCTCAATTACCCTATTATCAATTTCCAACTACTAATATCCCGACATATTCTCAACAGTTACACCATGATAATTATTCAAAAGCATCATCATCATCATCATTTTTTCAGCCACAACCATCACCAGAGTACATATCTCCTACGCCATCTACATATTACCATCAACATTTTCAACAATTTCAAAAACCAACACCAACAACATTACAACACAGTAATGTAAGAGAAAAAAAGTTTTGATCAAGATACTAATTTTGATTCACCCTACTAAAATAACAATATTATAAATGCAATTTAGTACCTATAGGCATTGATACATAGATAGTCTAAGACCCAAGTGATAGGAAAAATGGTTAACGCTTTATAAAGTGAAATGGGAACCAGAATTGTAGTAGTGTGAGAGCAATGCCAATAGGTTGCGCTGTTAGTAATTTGTTCTACCATAAAAATGTTTTGTCTTACCAAGACCAAAATGTTGATCACCTATCTGTTATTAATGTTATTACTATCATTTAAATAATTCAATCTGCAACAACGGTCAACCAGTGCCGTAGATAGATACTTGTGTGCCCCGGTGCAAATTGGTGTAGGTGCCCCATAAATAGTGTACACCATTTATAGTGTACCATGTATTAGAATAAATATATGAAGACAAACTAATTTACACAAGTTTTATATAATTTAATGTAATATCAAAGAATTTTAATAAGTTAACATCTAAAACGTTATAAGATATATTATAACAATAACTACATTATATATTTATATTAGGTATTGATTATTTAAAATTAATAGATCACTTATGATAATAATTATATTACATTCGTATACTATACTCACATAGAAAATTAAAACAAAATGCATGCGCTACTATTTTATAAAAACTAGTATAGGTTATAGGTACATATAATTTAAATTTTATTTTGTACAAATTTAAAAAAAAAAAATGTAGTTACACATTATTAATAATTATAGGTTTGATGACTTTTATTTTAATTTAGCTTTGTAAATAATAATAATAGTAATAATAAAAAATTATCTTAATTATATTTTTTATAAGTCAGAAATTAGTTTTATCAATACTAATTGTATTACCTACCTAATTTGAATATTAGTGTTAGATTTTAAAATTTTTTTTTCTTGCTTTTTGATTTGCGAAATTGTTAATTATTTGGTCAATATGTAGTTCTTCGGTGCGCTCTCTTTCTATATTTAAAATTGAAATTTTATTGAGTCTTTCTTGAGAAATCGTATTTCTTAAATAATTCTTCACATGTTTCAATTTAGAAAATGATCGTTCGGCTGAAGCGACAGTTACAGGTATAGTTAAAAATATCGAGCATGCAGTAATAATATCTGGAAAGCTACTTGAAAGATCATTTTCTTTTATGTAATTTACCATACTAAGGATATTAGGCAATTCAATTTGATTAATAATTGATTTAAAAGACAATACTTGTCGAGTAAAATCAGAACTAATGTCAATGTCATATTTTACAGCAAAATCATAAGATGCTTTTATGATATCAGCTTCATTGTTTTCTTTTAATGAAGAAGGATTTAAAAAACTAAACGTACTTGCAACTTCATATAATCCTTCAAATCGTCTACATATTTGAAATAAAACTGTGTCAATAATTGAAAAAAAAACTTGACTTTAAAATTATCTTTTGTTGTATTTAAACGTCTATCTCCATCTACTTCATTGAAATAATATTTAGCAAATGCCTGTCGCTTAGTTTTAAAATCTGTAGGTATATTCCATTTTGAACATATTAGTTCTGCTGTATTTAAAATATCTTTAAAATTATTTCTAAGATTCGAAATTTACTGATAAGCTTGATCTAGAAAAGTACAAGCACTTTGAATATTCATTTTTTGAGATTGTAACATTTTTGATACACATTGAGTAGACCTTAAAATATTTTCCTATAGACATATCATAAGAACAAATTCAAAAGACTCCATTGAATTTTTTAAGGATTTACTTACAATTTTTTCTTCTGACTTATGACTAGTTAACAAAATCATTGAAAGTGATTTTAAAACATCTACAAATCTTTCTTTAAGAGCAAATAACGATTTATGTCGAGCTTCCCAACGTGTTGGACAAAGTTTTTTAAGTGTTTTTTTACGAATATCATTGGTTTCATTTCCAAAAGCTAAAAGTGCCCAACGAGGTGCACTTGAGCTGAAAAAATTAAATTTAGATTGTATTGTTTCAAAAAATCGTAGAGCATCTGAAGAACTTTTAGCGGCATCACATATTACCAGATTCAAATTGTGAGCACAACAATGAACATATGTGGCGTTTGGAGCTTTATCAATAATTCGTTTCTGAACTCCTGAATACATACCCTTCATGACACTGGCCCCATCATACCCTTGCCCTTTGCATTTTTTTATATCTAAATTGGTATCAGAAAGAACTTTATAAATTAGGTTTTCGTATTCTTGTGCTCCATGTTGGTCTATTTTGTAAAATCCTATGAATGATTCTTTAACTTGCAAAACATGCTTTTCATGATCAATTATAACATATCTAATTATGATGCTAACTTGATCTACTTTGGTAATGTCCTGTGTAGAATCCATAATTATTGAAAATCCAGAACTGCAAGTTGATATTTCGTTGCAAATAATTTGTCTTACATTTGAAGCTAGAATTTCTATTAATTCGTTTTGAATAGTAGGGCTCAAATATTTAATTTTATATTTGTTTTCATTGTCAAATACTGATTTTAAAATAGGATCAAATTCAGCTACTAATTTCACAGTTCTAAGAAAATTTCCTTCAGAATATTGTTTTTCTTCATTGCCTCTTAGAGCAGTATTTCCTGCAGTTAAAGTCAGTATTATTTTAACTATGCGCGTCAATATATCTCTCCAAAATTTCACTTCTTTTGATATTTGTGTTTCAAATTCTTTGTTGATAGTTAAATTTTTTGTCCACATTGTTCTAACTTTTATAGCATTCAAATGTGACAGTGAAGATTCGTGAATATTTATTTTCTGAGAGAGATGTTGCCAGTCATTTATTCCTTCTACCCATTCTTTTTTAAGATTACAATTATTTTTACCAGAAAAAATCCAGCAAGTTTCACAGTAAACCATATCCCAAATTACGAAATAACAAAGCCACGGTCTAGGAATAAGTGTACCATTTTTTAACTTCACGTAGTAATATATTTTTGAAAATTTTCTTTTCGAGTCATTAAGAGGAAAATCTATTTCTGGCTTACAAGGCCCATACTTCAGAATTTCACGTTTTAATTTATCGCTTATACAATTTTTAAACATTCCTCGGTCGGTTGGAAATCTTTCCGATAAATCGAGTTCTGTAATTTCATATTTTGAAATTATAGTATAAGGTTTAAGTCAGTATAAATTAGATAATTTTGTTGGTTATTTTATTCAAAGAAAAATAGCAATTAAAAAAGTCGAAAGAGCATTAAATTAAAAAAATTAACACTCACCACAGTCATCGTTTTTTTCAGTAAATTCGGTGGTGTCAAATTCTTTAGTCGATTTTTCATCAGAGGGGAAACAATTGTTCAAATGTTCAGTAAAAACTACATAAATGTTACAAATAAATAAAAATGGTTCTCAGGCATGCCCACAGAGAAGTAGTTCAGATGCAAAATACTTTTAGTAAAAGTATTTAGAAAGTTAACTTACCCGGGGGAGTAGTACTTTCAATAATTTCATATTCATCAGTTGACTTATAAGTTTCAGTATTAAAACTGAGCAACCCTCCTGTCTTGTTTTCTGTGTGTGCGTCATTTGATATTAAATCTGTGGTCGAATTTTTATCAGAGTGAACAAATTTGTTCATATATTCAGGTAAAACTACATAAATAAATACGTATATTGGAAATAAATAATAATTAATATTTATAAAAATTCTTCATATTATAATACATTACTTGTAAAAATAATAATAATAATAATAATAAATAATAGTGAAAAAGACTAGAAAAATAAATACTGAGAAAAGGCCGAACATTATTTTTGTTATTATAAATAACTTAGTATTATTTTACAATGTACCTAAATATGTAATAATGATTCACTGAATTGTTTTACTAAAAAAAATTGTATTATTTTACCTATGCATCTTTCATATTTATTTATAAAATATAATAATTTAATACATACCGTTAGTTGGCAATCCACTTGTTTTTGTAAAAAAACCACTTATTTTAGTGAGCTTTGAAATATGTTCTTCCTGTTGTATTTTTTTTTTTTCATTTTTCATATCCACTCAGTTGTTTTTTTGAAGACATTTTTAATTTGAATAAAAATAAATGATACTCGTACACTAGAGCTAGGCTGTATATTCCACGCGTATTAAGGAATGAATGACAACGACGCGTAGTCGACAAATTACAATTAATGTTATGTTTATCTGATCGGTTATAGACATACTGTTCAACACAACAATCTATAAAGACACGTTTTTAAATAGGTAATCGCGATAACGTGAGCCGAAACTAATGGAGTTGCTCGCAAGCCAGAAATATCATAAGTTTCCGCGAACTCGCGTCTCATGCTAACGACACTATAGGTAATGTAGTTACATATTATGAACTATTACCGTCTATGCGTCTATCAACATAATAAATTAAAAGGCCTTTATTCATCATCTCACAATAGTATTTAATATAATTTTATAAGATAATTTTCTTTTTTCTTTGTTGTATATTTTAGGTCACATTATCACATAATCGGTAAGGGCGTAGGGCCCTTTCAAGATCAAGTGCCCCGGTGCATTGCACCGCCTGCACCAGCGGTTTCTACGGCACTGCGGTCAACATCAACAACACCTACAACGTGTCAACGTTATTATATTTTGTTTTTTGTCTGTGTTTAATATTATAATTAAATTTTTTAAATGTCCCGTGCTTGTGGTACTAAGTGTTCGTATGTGAACTGTGGTAAAAGTGCTCGTTCTGTCTTGGATCTTAAACTCTGCCGTTTTTCAAAAGATGTAAGTTTATCAAAACAATGGATATTAAACTGTAGTAAGAAATAAGAATACTAATAAAATTAATGAATATAATATTTATATGTATAATTTATAATATAAATATATTTTATATTATATATTATTTAATTTGCTAAAATAATAGGTATTAAGTAGTTTTTAATTAAATTGCATTACATACAAATACCTACATGTATTCATTTTGTTTTGTAATTTTATGAGTACCTACCTACTGACTTACCTATAGCGGTTTTTTTATTTTTATCATATTAAACTCAACTTATATAAGCTAGGATCGTATGTAACTGTATAATATTACATTTATGTATTCGATTTTTCATATTGTATACCTACTTAACTTTGGTCAAAACCTAGTATGTACTTAACTATTTTATTAATACAAAATACAAGTATAATATTTATGATACGAATAAAAAATAAAATATTGTTTTTTTTACATATCTAGTTGTAAGTTAAAAATATGTATTTAATTTTTTAGGGATCACTGATTTATTACACCTTGATGAAACTGATTTATACAAAAAACGAATTTGTGAGCACCATTTTGTAGAAAACGATTTTACAAGTTCTAATAAACAAAATTTAAAAAGGTCTTCAATACCACAAATGTTCACTGCAATAGAAGATAACAATTTACATGTTACTTTATCAACCAAAACGTACAAAAAAAAAACCAAATTGTTCTTAATCAACTCCATGTGTTATTGTCACAAAAAGAAAACGTTCATCATCAACAAATTGTTCACCATCTAAAATGACATCCAGCCCAAAAGAAACTATCTATGTTGTAACACCTACTACATCTCATACATTACCACCATCATCTTCAATTGCCAATACTCCGGATATGACACCTATATCTAGAACTCTAATGCACAAAATGATTGATTTTCCATCTTCCATAAAACCAAAAAAAATATTTCCTGTGACAACTAGTAATACAAGTATTATAAAAAGACTTAAAAAGTCATTGCTCATCAAAAGTAACTTTTAATGTCAAAAAGAGTCATAATATTCAAATTAAAAAAAATCTGACTTTATTAATTTATTGAAATTTCCATCAGAAAATGCAAAAACTTTGGTTAAAATGCAAATATCACGTAAAAAGACAAGTACAAAGTCATGGTCTCAGAAAGAAAAGCAATTGGCTCTGAGTATTTTTTATAAATCTTCTTCAGCATATAAGTTTTTATATTTTTCAAAACAAATTAATTTATACCTGGACTCACTTCGATTAAGAGTTGGATTGGAAATTTGAAATGTCTACCTGGCCTTAACACTGCTTTGTTTAAGCAGTTGAAAACTATAATTGATGCTATGAGTAGTCGGGAAAAATATTGCACATTAGTCTTCGATGAGATGAAAATAAAGAATTTCTTGAATACAATAAACATTTAGATCTAATTTGAGGGTATGAAGACTTAGGTTCCAAAGGCAAAACTAAACAACTTGCTGGGCAAGCTATGGTGTTCATGATTAGAGGTCTATATTCATCATGGAAGTTGCCTATCGCATATTTTCTACCTTCTACATCAGTAAAGCACATCATGTTGGCTGATTTAATAAAAGAAGTACTAGAACGTTTGTTTCAATGTGGTCTTGTAGTCAAAGCTATTGTATGTGAACAAGGTGTTAGTAATGTTGTTGCATTTAAGGATTTAAAGATGACAAAGGATAAACCATATTTTTATATTGGTGATAATAAAGTTTATTCCATATTTGATGTGCCACATTTATTTAAGAATTTCAGAAATCATTTTATAAGAAATAACTTTGTATGCGCGCCAGTAAGGCTCATTTCACACTACACGGTTTTGACCGTACGGCGAAAAACCGGACGGCGACATTTTGTTAGAGGCGCTAATAAGAGCATATACGCTTTCATATTATACGGTCACGGCAAAATGCCGGCGCCGCGCCATGCAGCAACCGTCTACTGCCACTACAGTAAACGGCAGCCGGACGGCGCGATAAGCTTAGTGGCGTACGTGACCAAATGCACGTTTTCATATTATACGATTTTATTCGTGCGGCAGAGTTCGATTAGCCACTTCGAGACACGATTACTTATGATTAACAAATTACTTAATTACTTGTGATTTAACTTACAATATATTATCTAAATAATGGCGGAATTCAATGTAGAATTTTTAATTACTCTCGGGCAAGAGAGACCAGTGTTGTGGGACAAAGGTTTAGAATTGTACAAAGATAGGAATGCTACAAAAAATGCCTGGTGAGAAGTTTTAATAGAACTTAACCTGGAATTTGATGCTCTTGATGACAAGGAAAAAAATTTGTTTGGTAAGTATATTTTTAATAATACTACAATAATAAAATATTATTTAAAATATAAATTCTTAGTTTATCAAAAAATTGAAATACCGATATAAATTAGTTCATTTTTTATTCATATTCACGGGAATTTCAAAGTTTATATTTTCGACATTTGCCATGGTAAACTTCCGACGTCAGAAACAAAATATTTACACAATGTATTTCTTATATTATTTGGCGTAAGGCCTCCTCTTACGTTACTTTCATCAGATATATCTGAAAAACCTGTGATTGACATTGTATCCAAATCGTTATATCCATCCCTCTCAAGTACAAAATTATGTAAAACAATGCAAGCATTTACAATTTTGACAGCAAATTCTGGTTGTACATTAATTGGTCGATGAAATATCCGCCACTTATTTGTGAGGATCCCAAAAGAGCATTCAACAAATCTTCTTGCTCTAGATAGTCTATAGTTAAAAATTCTTTTATCAACTGTCAGATGTGTTCCACCAAAAGGTCTCAGTAAATGTTTGTGTAAACCAAATGCTTCGTCTCCAATGAAGAAGTAAGGTAGTTTTGGACTGTCTATTCCGGGCAAAGATTTTGCTTCTGGCAATTGTTGTTCATTATTTTCTATTGACTTCCACAAAGTAGACTTCTTAAACACTGACGAATCGCAGTGTTTACCGTAACTTCCAACGTCAATGTACACAAATCGATATTTGGAATCTGCAACTGCCACGAGGACTATAGAATTATATCCTTTATAATTAAAATACATTGACCCACTGTTAAGTGGGCAAGTTAAACGGATATGTTTCCCATCGACGGCTCCTAGGCAGTTCGGGAAATTAGCTCTATTCTCAAATCCGGAAGCAATTAACTCCCATATTTCTTTCGTTGGTGTTGGAATACAATCCTCTCTCATTAGGCACCAAATTGCTGTACATACTTCTTCTACTATTTTAATTGCCGTTGAAATTCCAATTCTATAACTGAAATGTAAATCGGTGAATGTACAACCACTTGCAAGATACCTAGAAAAAATTTAAATTATGAATAGCATATACAATTATTTTTAGATTCTAAACAGAGTAATAGATGTATTGACTTTACAATAAGGTGGGTGCTTTATTTATTTATTTTTGTGTCTGTCATCACATTTTGAAGCAGTAAATTTTTTTCAGGATTGCCAATATTCTTTTTTTGAATATTTGATTAATATGTTTTCTTTCAGGTCAAGGAGTTCTTAAAAGATGGACTAATCTTCGCGATTCATTTTCAAATTATTTTAAAAAAGACAAAGAATGCAAGAGAAGTGGTTCAGGAGCAAAAAAAATTAAGAAATATGTATACTTTGATCAATTGCAGTTTTTAAAAAAAATTTATGTTGAGCGACCGACTTCGAATAGCCTGGAACCGGAACCGAGAACGATCCACAGAATGAAGAAGATGACACAGAGCCTCAACTGCAAGCTTCAGATAATGTTTCAGATATGTCTAGGGAAAAAACAAGTAATCCACAAAAAGGAAGGAAAAATAAAAGTCAGAACGAAATTGATTTGAGAATCATAAAATTACTTGAAGAAAAGGATCAACCTTGTAATAAAATGGCTTTTTGCAAAGTCTCTTGCCTCACCTGCAACAGTTTGATAAACAGGACTATTTACGAGATTTCAAATGGGTGTTTTGATAGTTATTGAAATTATAAATGAAAGTAAGAAAGAAAAACATCTAGCTACATCTTCTTATTTCCCACCTCATCAGCAACTTTATGTAAATACATCAAATCCTACTCAATATCATCCTCGACTATTGTTCAACACTCCCAACCACTCCAATGTTTTCTTATCTCAGCCATATTCAACTGGAAATCAGCAAATTCCACCATGCAATAAACAACTGACTCCTGTTACTACCAACCACGAGGTCTCTTACACAGAACTTGAACAGATTAGCCCTTCTGTAAATTCAGTAGCATCCTCATTAACAGAAAGCATCGATTTCAGTACATTTTAGGAGATTACATTTTTTTTTAAATTGACATGTAAAAAAACATCGTAACAGTCAAACTTTGTTCTTTTATTTTCTATTGTTATTATTTTATAAAGTATTATCAGTTATATTATTATAATAAAGGTGCGATTTTTTTTTTCTCTTAAATTGTTTTTTATTTTATTTTCTAGCGTAATTTATATAAGTATTATCAGGTAACGGTATAGTAATATTAAGTTAATTAATTACTAACCTCAATGTAATCGATATCATCTCAACTGGTTGTATACAATTTCTAAATTGCGTGTTTTCACGTTGAAGCTTAGGCTTGAGTTTTTCATGTAATACATCAAAAGAAGCACATGACATACGGAAATAATTAAAAAACTTATTTTCATCATTTCGTAAGTCATTAAATAATGTATAAAATAATCCCACTTCCTCTCTTCTAGAATTAATAGGATATACCCAAAAAACACGATTTTTCTGTTGTCTTTTGCGGCGACGATTGTATAAATATAGTGCAATAATTTGTTTGTCGTTCATTATAACAACGCGCGACTTGAGTGTTCTCATGAAACTAAAACTGTGAAAAAGTATACTAAGCACAGGAACCCTGCATATATCGTGTTTTACCGTACGATTAAAACCGTATAATGTGTAATTAGCCATTGATCCGGTTTATGCCGTCCGGTTTTTTTGCCGTACGGTCAAAACCGTGTAGTGTGAAACGAGCCTAACGTGCCCTATGTTTCGCACTGGCTCACGAGTCAGTTACAGGGGTAAAGGCTAGGCAACTTAATGTTGCTGGACTTCACCTGGCTCAGGTAGGCCGTACAAGACAACGGCGACGACAACAGAGAGGAAACAAACAACCTAAACACAAAGGGAAGCAGGAAAAAGAGTTTATTTTAACAGGGGGGAGTTCCCGGTGATCGGAATCGGTCTGGTGCAATGATCACCGAGATTACATTAATCGGGCTAATTCTTAAAATAAGTATTTAAAACTATGATAATGACGATTATGATGAACTGGAGCTGAATATGACTGATGGAAGTGGATCGGACTCGATGACTTGGGCGGCCTCTCACACACCACGGCGGATGCTGGCGGTCTTACGCAGATTGAATGTGACACAAATCTCGACCTCAGGCGATGACAGAGTTCGTGCACAAGTACACAAGATAGTACAAGAAATTATATATAAATAAATGAACTCCCGTTGGTGGATGGTGGTGATTTATTGTAATAATAAAAGAACCACAATAATATATAATAATAGGTATAATAATCTCAGTTTAGTATTTCCGGTCGCAATGACACGTCCGACGCAATTATTAATAAAATACTGGCGCAATAGTAAAAAAAAAATTATAGAATAAGATATGTCGCTGTATTGGCAACAACGAACAAAAAACAAAAAAAAAACTGATGCATAGTTGCTTCAATAGCAAAATAATTAATTATGACCACAAAAAAAAATGGTTGAATATATGTATAACAAAAAATTTGTATAAAAAAAAAAAAAAAATGTTCGAACGAGCAATAATAATATGAATGTTAATAAAAGGGCGTTGGCCGCTAAAACACAACAACATTCGAAAATAAAATACACACAATGATAATACAATACAGTGAGGCATAAGGCCGAATAATAATTACTTACAAAACATTAAATAGAAAAAAAAAAACAATAAGACACATAATTAAGGTATAATTGATTACGGACTAAGAGGTGGATGGAGGGAACGGGAAAGATAACACTGGTTGTCGTCGCGCGAAGTCCCGTGCCACCACACATGGCGCGCTTTGGCGCGAACATCACCGCCCACTTTGAAGGAATCCCTTCAAGAGAGTGGAAGTGGGCAAAGCTTGACAGCTGGGCGTTTTAACTGTTCAGAAGTTGTGTCGACAGTGGCCACTCTGGAGATTCCGTCTGAACCAGGATGAAGTTCACGAATTCTTCCAGTTCGCCAACTAAGTAGATGTGTTACTTCTTTGATTAGAACAAGTTCACCGATTTGAAGATCTTGATTTGGTGCAAACCATTTTTTCGGGACTTGGAGGCTGCTAAGATACTCGTTCTTCCATCGGGACCAAAAATATCGATGTAAATCTGTAATTAATTGCCATCGTTGGTACTTTGACATCGGGACCGTGATTAGATTTGGATCCGGTAAAGACGTTGAAGGTTCTAACGTCAAAAAATGACTAGGTGTCAAAGCCTCAAAGTCATTTGGGTCGTTGCTGAGTGCACATAATGGGCGAAAGTTTAAGGTAGCTTCAACTTGAGTGAGCAATGTCAGAACCTCCTCACTGGTTAGTTTGTGTGTGCCGATTGATCTAAGAATTAGCGCTTACGTGGATTTAACTCCAGCCTCCCACAGACCACCAAAATGTGGAGATGCTGGAGGATTGAAGTGCCACGTTATATGATGTTTGGCAAGGTGACGATGGACACTATCTGAAACGGGAAAGATAACACTGGTTGTCGTCACGAGAAGTTCCGTGCCACCACACATGGCGCGCATTGACGCGAACAAACTATTTATTTAATGGAAAAGAAGTATCATTCAAAAATCTGAAGGATACTTTTGATATAGAGAAAAAAGCTCTACTATTCGTTCTTTACTGCATATAACTGATGCACATATACATCCAGGATTATTTCAAAAGATGTCATGTAAACTTGCAATGCAATTATTTAGTCATAGAGTAGCTGCTGCTATAAAGACTAGCATTATGACTCAACAATTACAATCTAAAATAGCTTCTTAAACTATAGAAATGATTAAAAAGTTTAATAATTTACTGGATTGTCTGAATAGTAATTCACTTTATAATTCAAATTCTTTTAAATGTGCTTTGTCCGATAAAAATCCACAATAACTTGAATTGTTATATGAAGCTAAGGTTTGGTCTGAATCGCTAGAAAAAATATCTACAGATCCAAAAAAACCACTTAAAGATACCAGACCAGTTTGTTTTGGTGGGATGGTATGGACACTTAATTCGATAATAATTTTATATAAAGAACAATATGATATTAGCTTTAACTATTTACTTACACGAAGACTTAACTCTGATGTTATTGAAAATATGTTTGCACTTTTTCGTCAAAGAGGAGGATATAATTGGTAACTATTTATTTAATATTTCAATGTTAAATATGTTCGTAAATAAATGGTATAATATTTGTTTTTATTTTGTTATAGTAATCCTACTGCAAGAACGTTTAGAAATTTCCATATGCATGTCAAGTGTTATGGGCTACGAGATATACTAATAATATAAATTTATATATAATATACTGTTTTATGAGCTACGAGATATGCTAATATACGTATAATATAATGTGTAATATTGCTATAGGTGTTAGCAATAGTAATATAAATATATATGTGATCTAATAATTATAATGTATACGAAATATTAGATTCATATTTTGTAAAAACATCATAATAAATCAAAATAGTAGTTGTTAGGCGAGGTCGTTTTGCATTTCCAAGAATTGCCAGTAAGGACGATAACATCCTGGAGATTGTTGTTTCAAATGTGAAAACAATTCCAAGAACTAATCTAAATTGGAAGGTTGACGGTTACAACAACAAGAGATTTTCTTGTATATAAGGGAGTCCGGAGACCAACACGGGCAGATGTACCAGAGCTACGAAGACCTGAGCAACTTCACGACACTCAGCCACTTTTTGTAACAGTTACATGTACTTCATTTATATGTTATAAAACATTATTGTATTTAACAGTTGTAAATTTCACTTAAATAACACCCTGAATCTGGATCTGATATTGGCACGCAACACAAGTCTAACTTGATGCAGCCAACTACTCTGTCAAACAGTGAACCGGATGATGATATAAATTTGCTTAGAAGGGATGACAATATGTCAACTGAAAATTGTTCAGATGAAGAATCTGATAGTTACAGTTCCACAATTCAAGCCCTATCATCTATATCAACTATGTCTACAATTGATGTTTCAATATTAGAAGAGTATGAAGCTAAAGTAACACCTGAAAATTGTTCCAACACTTATTTTGCTGGTTACTTGGGAAACAAAAGCTTTAAAAAATTTAAATGTAACAATTGTTCAAATGTGATGATGAAATCTGATGAAGAAAATCAATTAAATGAATAAGAATTTCTTATTTTTTGTAGAAACTATGACTTTAAAACATCTGATATTTTCTTAAAAAGACCAACACATAGCTTTACTCAATTTATTACTTTAGCACAGCAAATTATTAAAAAAAAAGTTGAAATAATGCCACACAAAAAAAGCATACGACAATTTCTTTTTGATAAAATAAAAAGTGATTTGTCTAATATATGTAAATTTAATGAATCGTGCAGTGACCATTTTAATTATATAATTATTTATTTTATTAATTGTAAACTTCTCAGGGATTTTAATTGGAAACCCAAAAATATTAAAAGCACCAGAGTTGAAAAAAAAACAAAAATAAATTATATATTTTTAACTAATGACTAAAAAATATATTATTAGTATGCATTTTATAAAAATAAAAATATATTATAATGATTAATTTATTTTTATTTATTATTTCCTTATTTTCTTTTTCAACTATTAAACAGTTTATATTATTCATGGTTTTAATAACAACGGTTTATTTATTTTTATTTCACTACAAATGAACTATATAGTAATTAAAAGTTTGTTTAGCTGTTATTTTATTACTTTAAATCAATTTATAGGTTGGGCTTATTTTAGATTGTGAGTTATGATTGAAAAGTAGATTAAATTGGTACTTTGGGAGTTAAAAAAGTAAAATTTTCTAACACTTCAAAATAGGTGAGTAACATTCTGATGTATAGTAGGACACTTTAATTGATGTATTAAATTTGAATCCAATAAAAAAAATAAATAAATAAATAAACAATAACGAATATTTAAAATGCCTAATAATATCATTAATATAAGCGAACTATTTTGAAGATTAAATTATGTAAAGAAAATACCAATCTAAATAACTCATGACATTTTCAAGTTTTATTTAAAATCGTTATCGTTACGTAATTTCGTAAAAATTTAAAATTCAAATGCACTTAAAAATTTTTCCTATATTATGATGCTTCGAGTTTTCTCTATTAAGTTAAAAAGAATTTTTAACCTTCGATATAAACACAAACATTTTTATATTTTTATGGCTTTTCAACTACAAAATAACTTGCAAATTTTCGCGATTTTGACATATTTCGTAATTATTTGAACTTTAGACGCTACACAGACATTTGTTGTCTCTGTCTTATAAATGCGTAGGTAACATAAGCAAATTTACGTTCAGCAGATTAGGTTAAGCTTCTTTAATTTAAAAATTAGAGTTAATTGACCTATAATAAAACTTGATAGTAAGAACATTATCTATGTTCTCTATTTAATTTTTTTTTAAGATATTTTAATTTTTAAGTGAATTATGAGCATTTTCAAATATTTAATACTTTTCATACCCACAACAGTCATAACTCACTTAAAAATTAAATTATCTTAAAAAAATTATCTAGAGAACACAGATAAAGTTCTTACCTAAAATTTTGGCAATAGACAAATTCACTCTAAATTTTAAACTAACAAAACTAAACCTAATTTGCTGAACGTGAATTTTCTATGTCGTAAGATATTCTAAACTGAAGGTCCATTTTTGCTTAGAATATTAAATAATATAAAGAATTAATTAACAGGCATATTCAGTAAATAATAATAATAATAATATTCAATATTAATTTATATTTTTGGAATAGATACTTCTTATCGCAGTTTAACAGGTAGATCTTCTGTGTGACACAGCGTACCTTTACCGTCCGTACAGTGGCGCCCAGACAGGTTAGCAAGGGGTGCAACTGCATGTGCTTT
>NW_020271177.1:28930-32050 GCF_002803265.2 Melanaphis sacchari
GGGAGCAGACGGTCCCCCCGGAAGCGCCACCGGGCTGGATGCGAGCCCCGCCCCGGCGGTGGTCTACAAGACCGAGGAGATAATAATAAATTTTATCCAAATTAACGTGGGCCGAGGAAAGGCGGCCACGCACCAGATAGACAAATTTCTGGTAGATTTAGCCATAGACGTTGCGCTAATCCAAGAGCCGGCGACCGATGGTACGGGGATCTACCTGCTAGACAGTCATCCCCTTAGGGTAATCGCGGCGGGACGATAGCCGAAAGCTGCCGTTGTTGTCGCGAACACGGCCATAGGAGTCCTCGCTCTTAGAAATCTCTGTACCCCCCACTTGGCCGCGGCCACGCTCACGGTGGGACAAGTCAGCTTGACGGTAGTATCTTCATACTTCCAGTTCTCTGACCCCACCCAGACACACGCCGACGCGTTCGGGTCTGTTCCGTCCTGGACCAGATCCGCGGCGCCGTGCTTGTCTGTGCGGATGTTAACGGCTGTCGACGGTGTGGCACTATTGAAGTCTCGGACGACCGGGGCAAAGTAATCGTGGAATTGATAAGTAAAACCATAGGACGTCCATAAACAGAGGGTCAGCCAACCTGGACGTCACATTCGCGTCGCCCTCGGTGGCGCGTAGGGTGACGGACTGGAAGGTCATACCGGACTAACGACAAGCGATAATAACGTGATCAGCTTTAAATTTGAGTGCAGCCAGAACGCCCTTCCGTCCACGGGTAACGCCGTACGGAAACGATATTTATGGAATAAAACCGATTGGAAATCGTTCAGTAAGATCTTGAAAAGTTTAATGATAGCACGGTCAGCCGAGCTCGGTTGCCCGGTCGTAGATCCCTGTGTGAACGCACTCTCGGAAGTGCTGCAAACGGCTTGTGATACCCACATGAAACGGGCCGTGGTAGGACGGCTGAAACCGCCTCTCTGGTGGAGCTCGGACCTCGATAGCGAGCTCGTCAGATTGGGACGCTGGAAGCTTAAACTACGCGCAGAACGCAACGCGTTCAAAAAGAGAGCCTTAAGGAGGAAGTACGCAGACTTCAAGAGGAGATATAATCGCGCCTGCTTCAGAGCACGGCAGACGGCCTGGCGCTTCTTCGTTACTGGCACCGGGAACGAGGAGCCCTGGGGCCCCGTCTACAAATGGCTAAAAGCCGGGGGAGCACGGCCCTCGGAGAAATTACCAGCGTCCATCAGAAAAATGGACAGAACATTTACGTGTTCGCTTAGGGCGACCGTTGAGAGACTTCTCTAACAACTGGTCCCTGAGGATAGCGACGCTACGAAAACCGCAGGACAGGCGGAAATCCGTAGAGAGACTGGCGTTTATGTGGGTAGATTCGAGTCGGAATTACCTGGGCTTAGTCCGTCGTTGGACCCGGTTGAACCGTGCACGGTCGACGAGGTAAGAGATGCCATAGTGAGAATGAAAACATATAAGGCCCCGGGCCTAGACGGGATCATGGCAGGAATTTTTCGGCAAGCGTGGCCCGTCCTTAAAAACCAAATTACGTTTGCGTACAATAACTCACTGGCTACGAGGACATTCCTGAGCTGGTGGAAGATGGTTGGTCGTCATTAGGAAATCGTCAGATAAGGGCTCGACGGAGGCTAGGTCATACCGACCCATTAGCTTATTCCCCGTTCTAGCTAAGGCACTGGAACACCTTATCGTGGCGAGAATACGTAAAGATACGGACATCCATATGGCGGCCAGACAATTTGGTTTCACCAAGAACCTATCGACCGTAGATGCAATAACACATGCCTTCGGCTGGTCAGATGAAAGGCAGGAGAAATACATCGTAGGCGTATTCCTGGATATATCGGGGGCGTTTGACTGCCTCTGTTGGGCGCAATTGATAAAAGATCTTGAAAAGGTAAAATGCGGCTCTGGGTTGATCGCCCTGACAAAGAGCTACCTCTACGGCCGAAAGGCCCACTTGACGATTGGAGACATGACACTCTCGACGACTCTAACAAAGGGTTGGCCGCAGGGCTCGGAGTTCGGGCCTGACCTCAGGAGGTACGCGGTCAACCCGCTCTTGTCCGGCGATCTCCCACCCGGGACAAGGATAGTCGCCTACGCGGACGATCTCGCGCTACTCATCTCCGGAAAACACCTTCCGGAGCTCATAGAACGGGCGAACGCGCTGCTAGAAATAGCGTCGAAGTGGGCCACTGACAGGAAACTCGCCTCCTCGGTTGCCAAGTCGCAGACCTTGTGGATCAAGTGCTAATTAAGTAAGCCCGTTGACTTGCGATTTGGAGGAACTAAGTTAAAATGACCCCGGAGACGAAATACCTCGGGGTCACACTTGACAAGCAAAGGAAGTTTAGCTTCCATCTGGCGGAAAAGGCTGCGTCCTCGGTAGCGCTATTCAGTCGACTAATATCTGTGGCTAAGGCTAGCTTAGTCCCTAAAGAAAGGACAATAAGGATCCTTTACAAATCGGTGTACCTGCCGCGTATGAGATATGCGGCCTCGGTATGGGCCGAGCGCTGCATGGCCCAGTACCGGCATCGAACACGGGCAAACACCGCCCAAAGACGCCCGTTACTGGCATTGACGGGCGCGTATAAGACCACGTCGACGATGGCGCTCCAGGTCATAGCCTAAGTACCTCCCTTCGACTTAGAACTAGTCGGCTGGCTAAGATCGAACGGGATAAGAGCGCTGTGAGGAGAGGAAACAAATCGGCGTCAGACGTTGCTGGAAAGGCGAAACAGTATTACGACACTACCATACGCCTGTGCAGGAGAGATGGTTTGCCAGTGACAAAGGCAAGCGGACGACGATTTGGTTCCCGGACGTCCGACGCAGACTGTGAGGCCGTGGTTCGTTCCGGACCACTACATCTCGCAGTTCGTGTCTGGACACGGGAACTTCAATTCTTCGCTCTGCCGTTTCAACCTTCGAGGCGAGGCTCGTTGCCGATGCGGTCTTCCAGAGGAAACCGCGGAGCATGTGCTATTCGATTTCCCAGCATATAGCCAGGAAAAAAACAAGCTCGCAGCCGCAGCGCAAGCGGAAGGTGTGGACTGGCCGTGCGACTGTGATACCATGACCTCCACAGAGGCCATGTTCCTTGCGTTCAAAAACTTCTC
>NW_020271177.1:32150-38135 GCF_002803265.2 Melanaphis sacchari
AAGACGGCGCCCCCACAGGATCGTCGAACGCCCTCCGTACCAAGACCCGCCTAGCCGGGAGCGAGGGACGGGATACCTCGCGGGACGGACTGAATTCCCGGTCTCTTCGGAACCGGGTCGGACGGAGAAATCCTGCGGGGCGAATTGGGTGACCTCGCTTCCTATGAACAAATTCTTGCCTAGACCGAGAGCTCGAACTAGAGGGGCCAGACCTCACTTCGGGCGAAGCACGTGCACGTATTCAGCCGGCTCGGGGCTTGATACGGGAGAGGCATCGGCAGAGACGGCAATCTGTCAATAAAGACAAAACCGTACGCACTATAAGGGTATCGTCACGGTACACACAGCGGTGCCTCGATCGACCTGCTTGCGGACAAGGCAGTTGCGAGGGCCTGAACGCCGGGTTCAAACCTCGTACCACGGGACTCGGAGTAAGCCCCGTCGAGTCGGCTTGCTAATATCGCCTCGACGCTCTGGGGTGTCGGACCCGAGGCGCACGACCGCGCGGACTCACCGAGGACACGCGCTCGCCCGCACCGGGGAAGACTCACTTGAGGAAGGACTCGTGATGGTTGTGGAAGTACCAACTTAATAGTAGGGGTTTGACTCGGGCGATAATACGTCGGGCCCTGGCCGCGGCGGTCACTCATTATGGCGCCCGTGGTGAGGCGACGCCCCGGGCGGGACCTCCGTAGTCATCCGGGTCTACCGCCCGGAAAAGATAACCTCGCGGTTATACAAAGAGGCTGAGTGTCTCCAGGGTAACTCGAAAGAACTGGTCATACCCCGTAACACACGGAAAGATGTACCCGCTACCTATTGACATTCTTAAGCTACTAATCTTGGTGTTCCCATATTGTCTATTGACTTGGACTATCTATGTATATTTAATCAATGCTATAGGTATGTAAAGGTACTAAATATTGTTTTTGTACATAGATATTAATTTTTTTTTATTAAAAGTTTTATAATACATTCTGTTTTATTATTTATTAATTTTAAATATTAATGTGAAAAGTGTTTTTCAAGGTTTCCATTTTGATTTTATTAACTATTTGTTTTTATTTTAATATTAAAAGGTATAATAAAAGATATGTTTTAAAATATAAATACTTTGGTATCCGGCCAAAATAGCAAAACAATTACCGCGAATTGATAATAGCGAAAATCAAACATTTATTACAATAAAAAAATGGATAAAAATAGTTTATAAATGAGATTAAATTACATTCATTATAATTATAATATTGTTAAGTTCTAATAATAAGTATTTATAGTAATAATAATGATAATTTTAAATAAAATAATTATATTCAATTTAAATATAATTATATGCTATACCTTTTATGAAGTTCTTATTCTCATTAGTATTATAATTTGTAACTAATGCATGAATTCTTTCATTACAGTCCTTGTACTTTTTTTTTTCCGTGGTTGTTCTCCAGCATTATACTGCTCTCGTTTTAATTCTTCTATATTTTGATCTTTCTTAATTCCATCTATGACTTTCCATATAATAGGGTGGCTTGCTCCTAAAGAATATCTATTCTTTTACTAAAGATACTAATTATTAATAAAATAATACGAACCAATAACAGATGTAAATCCTCTGTGCCACCCTTCAACAGTGTTGTTTGTTGTTGGAAGACCATTTTTGGCTGAATAGTGACAATTCCAAATATCAGTAGGATGTCTTGGTTGTCGTCGAGTTTTTCGTCTTTCTGTTATTTTTCCTACCCAGTTATCCTCGAAATAATCCAAGAATGGCATTACCAAGTCTTCGTTTTCCACATAAAATTGTGTTTCTAAAATTTCTTCGTATGCATTAATTACGTTATCTGGTGGAACATAGGCCAAAGCAGCTAGCATACGAATATGAAGAGCAAAGTTAGCATTATTAACATAATTTTCGACTAGACCAACATTTTGAATTTGTCACCACATACATTTAGAAAAATAAAAAAAACAACCTTGTTGTTCAGCATGTGAAAAAACAGTTTTGAATGCATTGATTGAGGCATGTTCAAAGTCCATTATTACCGATGTAGGATTTAAAGATGGTTTTATTTCTAATAAATATTTAAGAAAACGTGTATATGTTAATTGAGATTTATGGGTTAATAATGCATAAATGGTAGGACTAACTGTTTGGTCACCTTGTTGAATAAGTACATGAATAGTGAATAACTGATAAAAAAGTGAAGGTACTGTTTTAAAAGTTCCATCGACTAACCAATTAGTTGATTGATCCATTAGTTTTAAATTATTTTCGGTCGAAAATATTAAAATTCAATCTTGTGATGCTCCACTGTCCAATATTCAAAATTGTTCTCCTTTCATCGTTTTAGTATAATCATCAGCAATTTTAAGGTCACTCGCTGTTTTCGGAATAGATGGTGCGCATTGGTTACATTTTCGAACTCTTCGTATAGTGTGTTTTAAATGATGAACTGAAGGAATTGCACCGGCTACTCCAGGTACTATTTGAACAGTACTGATTATATCATGTGGACTGTGGAGTATTTTGTGTATGAATAGCCGCTTCTTTTATCTTATTAACAGCCATTTTGCATTGGATTTTACATCGATCGGGAACATGATTATGTGAGTTTTCTTTAGGTTGACTTTTAATTTCTCCGTTTATCGTAATTATTCTACCTTTACATGAACTTTCTACGCAACGCCAATATATTGTGTTATTTTGTTTTCTGTCTTCACGATGCAAAAAGCCACTATACAATAATAAATCCTTATTTTTATTACTTTTTACAAATTCCATTGAAAATAATATTAATATATTTTTTCACTGTGCACTTTTTTTTTAAAGAACGAAAATAATAAGTTAAATAATACAAGCTACACTACATTTACGCACTGTCGAATTATAACTATATTAAATTGTGTCAGCTCAAATATAATACGATTGACAATTTTATCTCGGTATATTTCCAATATTAAAATAGTCATAATAGTAACTAAGATAGCACATTGACGATAACCCGATACGTCCTTGGTTACTGGGTAGTAGGTATATATTAATTGCGCCAGAAATTACAGGTAATAATAAGTTTTATCAAGTATTTATGTTTTAGTTTTATATGTTTTATAGTATTTGAAAAAGAAATTATAAAAATCTGTAGTTTCGCTATTATGCATAATCGCTTTTTTTAAATTCGCGGTTAATTGTTTTGCTATTTTGGCCTAGACACAAATACTTTACCATGATTTCATTTTTCAACTCCTGATTTAACGCCTTACAAACATTTTAAACACATCTGGAAACAGTTTGACTTAAAAACTTAAACAAATATGAAAAGCTCTTAAAGCTATCTCCTGTGGCTAAGATCCTTAAGGTAACAGCTAGCCTTTCCTGAACCGGAATACAATTTTTCATATTTGTATCTGTTTTACATATGGTTGGACAAATTTTTTGAATAAGATATTCAAAATCTGTGACAGACATTCTACAGAAATTTTGAAACTTGTGAGATGGTCCTCGTTTTAAATCTTCTAACAGATTAATTAAATTATACCTATTGTAGTATGATCAGTGCTTGATTTGGAAAAAAACTAGAAGGGGGACTCATCGGATGTTGGATGAATGAGCGTTCCACACAGATGAACTGTGACATTACCGTGGGAGGGGGGCAAAGCCCCCCACACCACCCATCAATAACTCATAATCCCAGAAAATCATTAAATTTATTATACACAAATATTTTAAAAGAAAGAAACACTTGTTAATTAATTATTTTTTTTAAATCAATAAATGTAAATTAATTAATTATTCTACAAAAATAAATAAAAACAAAACAAAACTTAAATTATGTATTAAGTAAGGTCCATAAATGTTTATATGAATTATCTTAATTTTTAAAAGATCGTTTGGGACAGTTAACTTCATCTGAATTTCTTTTGCCACTTTTAATCCAGCTCTCAACATAATGATCTGGTTTGAACAACTGAACTGGAGGTCCGATACAGTTAAGAAAAACCAATGAAGATATATGCCCTGTAGTTAAAGCATTTCTTTTTGATGTTACTATGTTGTTCATCGCACTGAATGATCGCTCACATTCAGAAGATGAAATAGCAATTGTTCTGACTGCAGTCAAAAGAGGATCTAAATAGTTTATTTGTGAGGAATCTTTTGTATATTTATACTCACGAAATCCTCGAATCGTAGTTTTTTTCATCTAAATGAAATCTTCTAACTAACCTTCTAACACAGTCATCTCCATACTGAATATCAACATTATCAGGCCAGTAATTATAATTTAACACATCCAAATCTTTTAAAAGTTCATCATATTCATTTTTAAAGTCATTTTTATTTTTAGACACATGAGTTGCTTGTGTAGTAAATAGTCTAGCACGCAAGTTATTAGCTAAACTCATAAAAAACTGTGCATGTTTAATTTTAGGAATTGATTTGTTTGTGACTAATTGTACATCTTTGAACATAAAATGTATCCCTGCATCCACAGCTTCTTGTGTTTTTGGTCCACATATATTAGCCATCGAAACAAATATTCTAATGGTACGTTCTATAGTTCTATTTGTAGCTGGAAGTGATAAACTTTTTTCTTGCAACTGTAACGATAAGTCTGCAAGTTCAGACAGCCCATCATACATGATTCCTGAAATTAAAAGAAAGTTGATTAAAAAGCTTCATGTAAATACAAAATGTACTAAATTTACCTAAATTTGTAACAATTTCTACTGATGTTAGAATACGTTTTAGGCCACACATATTTAGATCTTTCTTTTTAGTCTCTTTTTATATCATTAGGTGCTTTGGAAAAATGATCAAATAATGGTACATAATTATTCCAAACTGCTTTTAATATTTTTTCACTAGAAGCAACCCATCTAATAGTGAAGATTTTACCAATATGTAAGAGTTTCATTTCTAATGAAGCAGCACACTTACTAAGTTCATGCATGTTTTTGGTTGATTGATGATACAATGCATACACTTTTTCTATGAATGACTGAAAATTATTTGTTCCTTGAACTTCTTTTAATGCATCAGATACTGCTAATTCTAGTCGATGGTTACAGCAATGCCAAATTAAAATGTTGGGATACATGCTTTGTAGCTGAACACTGACACCGAACAATCTACCCAACATATTGGAAGCACCGTCGCTCACAAAAGCTATCAAATTTTCTTTTAAAAAATCGTCCGTTGATTCATGTGCATAAAGATCAGTTAAAATAGCAGTTTTTATAGAGTTAGCAGATGTGTTTTGAACTTCAATAATATTAAAAATTATGTTATTACATCATTGTTATTGGCTACAGCAGATCTCAAACAAATAACCAACATTGTCTTTTGGCTTAACGTTGTAAACTCATCAACAATAATACATATTTTTCTTTTGTTATGCTTTTGGTCAAGACAAAGTTTCTTTTGCATTTCAAAGGTTATATGATCAATAATATTGCTACATGCTTTATTTGTTTAAAGAATTCTCCCCATATCCAAGCCATTAATTATTTAAAGATCTACTAATTTTGTCATGTCTGTGTAAGGTCTTTGATTCTTTGCTATGCTGTATGCTGTCCTGAATATTTTTTTTTGTATTTTCAATGTCAATATATAAAGTTTTTAATACTTGAGCTGGCATAATTTCCAACTTTTGTTTTTCAATTATACGTTCAGTCAGTGTGTAAATGGCTTTGAGAAGATTTATGTTTTGAAATTTTTTTTCTTAAATTTGTTTGCTGTTTCTTGAAATCATCTCCAACTGAACATATTTATCCATTAATCCATTCTTGTGAATCCATTCCTTGATGTTTTGTTAAATTAAAATTGGCCTTGGAACATATTTTGCAACCAATTTTTTTATTATAGAAAAACATTCGTGGGTATTCTTCTGTAAAATACTTCACTTGCTTATCGTTCCAACAATCTGGCGATTCTGTATTTGGTAAAAAAACTTCATTTTCTGATGCTTTAGTTTCACTTTCTGCGGTCGT
>NW_020271178.1:0-6121 GCF_002803265.2 Melanaphis sacchari
AGGTTACGTATTGCTCCCGCAACATCGGAAAGAGCGCATACTTTATAAAGTTATAAGTTATTTTACCAGTAGTTGTGCCAGTTGTGGTATACATGTCGTTATACAAATTTGTTATACAACCATGTCATACGGATTCCAGTGATGAAGAAATTATAGTAATAAAATATTACTTAGAAATATGAAAAGAAAAGGAAAAGGAGATATTTGATAATCTGTATTCCTTGCAGAAAACATTCACTGGTAGATTATTTAGCAAATAAAGGAGCTGCACAATTTAAATTGATTGCTTTTACTGTATGTCTAAGGATAAAGAGTATTAACTTAGTGCAAGTGATAATTTTATATAATATTGAAAACACAAACATAAAATAGTGTGAGTAAGAAGAAACATTATTAACGGAAGGTATAAATATTCAAAAGTAATTTAATTTTATTAATTTATTTATTGTAATAAAAGTGTAATAACAGTAAAGATTTGTGTGATATTTTCATATTTTTAAACATGAATTATAGTTCAGGGTAATACTTTATAAATCAAAAATATTATGGGTAGCTAGGTTCAAAATATATTTTCTTTTCATATTGTGTATGCTAATATTTAGACAGTTATCCTCAGGTGCGACCTTTGTGCAAAAGTGACTAAGTGGAATAATATGTTTAAATGTTCCATTTTGTCCCTTATAATAGATACGAAAAAGAAAGCCCATGTGATATCTTTATGTTTATGAACCATTGAATATTATTTTGACCAAATCGACATTCAATGGAGTGGCTCTTACGTAAAATTGACTATGGCCACGTATTTAGGTAAATTTGTTAAAGTAACGTTTTGACCACTGACGAGTTAATCAATTTTATGCATAATTATAAACTATTATATTTTCTACGGGTCATACTGTTATATCGACAATATTATCATGGTATTATCTTTATCACAATATCATTAAAACGAAAAATATTGCATGTTAATTTAAAATGAAAGTAACGATATTTAATAATATTATAAACAGAGTTTTTAAGTTTTACATTAATTGTAAGTTGTTAGCTCCTATTAACAGCAATGAACATTCGCAGTAACCGTAGTCGAAAAATAGTTTCTCTGTCTATGAATAATAATGCTGGTGAGTAACTTTTTTAAAGTTTTTAAACAATTTTTAAAGTTGTAAATAACACAAAACAATTTATGGTTATTTTAGAGTTTAAGAACAGACCATCTACTTCATTTTATAATGATGAGAAAACTGTTATTTCTGCTAGTGATATTAGCAGCAATGAATACAATCACAGTAGTGACGAATGGCTGCCATTAAATAGTGAAAAAGGTAATGAAATTGAAACAGATAGTGATAACTCTTTTAATAACAGTAATACTGAGTTAACAAAATTTGGAGCCTTAGTTCAAGAAGAAAATAAAATAATTGATGAAACCGAAATTAAATTGGTTACAAAAGAGATTTTAGATAAAACTGATAATGAAAATGCAATTATTTTTAAAGAAAAAACTTTACCGAAAAGTGATGTGGAATTATGTAGGTGGAGAAGAGGTGATAAAATGAAATGGAAAAAAAGTATTAGTTTCCACTTATCGAGTCTCATTATTGCAGAGCAAGCACTCAGCGCAAATATTTAGATCCTACTCTTTCAATAGCTAAAATGTATGAGCTTTATCTACAAGATTGTAAATCAAGAGAACTGAACAATAAATATTTTATTTGTTTAACTGTATATCGAAATATTTTTTGCAATAATTATAATTTAGACTTTTATAAGCCTAAGATAGATCAATGCTTACAATGTGAAACATATCGCACTACCAGTACAATAAGGCCACATTTCAAAAACAGCAATTGTTCAGGAAATCAAATTCAATGTTCATAGTTAAATGATAATTATTCTGTTGGCACATATTTATCATGCAGTTCTGTATCTGATAGAAAATATTGTTGTGATAATGGAAGTAGGATTTATATTTAAACAAATGATAAGTGTCACTCTAGTTATTTAGTTTTAAAAACCAAAAGTAAACATTTTTGTCATTGTGGCCTTATTGCACTACTTTTTTTTTCATTTTATACTAAAACTTTGGCCATAATACCATAATAATATTTTTTTAAATTCATAATTATAATAATATTATAACCATCTGATCGTTAAAACAATCATTTTTTTTTTAATATCATATTATTTTGACTTTTTTATAAAGCATTATAACTACTTTACTAAAATCTTAAATTACCAAACTTCAGTCTTTTCAGTTTATAATAGAACATAATCTAATAATAAAATAATAATTATAATATTATAATAATTAACAAGAAAAACTTAAAATAAAATTAATTAAATAAAAAAAAATTATATTGTGTATCACAAGTTAAAACTTCTCTTTAGTCTCTTCAGTTTATAATAGAACATAATCTAGTAGTAAAATAATAAAAATAATATTATAATAATCAACAAGAAAAACTAAAATGATTAAACTTAACTACAGTCTTTTCAGTTTAGGTATAATAAAAGAACCTAGTAGCAAAATATTAATAATAGTATTATAATAATCAACAAGTAAAACTAAAATTTTCAAACTTAATTACAGTCTTTTCAGTTTATAATAGAACATAATCTAGTAATAAAATTATAATTATAATATTATAATAATTAACATGAAAAACTTAAAATAAAATTAATTAAATAAAAACAAATTATACTTTGTATCACAAGTTAAAACTTCTCTTTAGTCTCTTAGTGGTTAAAAATAAAAAATTATATCTAATTTTATTCATCATCCGAATCTGCTGTTAGGTTTGTATTTAGGTTCCTATAAAACTCTTGGTAAATGTTTGGAATGACATTTGCTTCACAAAGGCTTAATAAATCTGTTTTCTTTTTCATTGTTACTCCAGGTGGTCTGGAATATGCCAAGCTTAAGGATAGATCAGTTGGATTTATTGTTGGCCTTCGTCCTCGTGATTTTTGTTTTCTAACATCAATAATTTTAAAAGTATTTTCAGACACTTCTTCTTTATAAAATATTTTAAATGGTGACTCTTTTCGGACTTCTATAATTCTGATTTTCCCCCACAATACCTTTTTGTTATCTGTATTAACATTAAAATTACTTCCAATTTGTCCACTTAATTTTTTAAAATCTATCATATCATCTGTTGTCATTTGATTTACAAAATATGGTTCAGACTTTCTAGCCATACTGATAACTGGAATCCACTGATCAGGGACATAAATTGGTCCACTTTTAAGAATCTTCTTTTTTTGTTTTTCAATGCATGCATGCATTGCATCACCTTCATTCTGTGAGTGGCCACAGACTAAAAATTTATGGGTAATTGAAGGGATTTCTAACTTCATGGTAGCAAGCATGTATAGACATACAATATATTTGTTTTTATTTTGGCCCGTACAGTTATCCGAGTAGAATATAATTGGTAAATTAGTAATGGAGTTTAAATTATTTAAATATTTCCATAGACATGACGCTATTTCATTGGCACCCCTCTTGGCTTTATCCTCACTCCACACATAACAAAATCCATGTCTTGATGAAGTTTCGTACACAGTAAAATTATATACTCCTAACTTTCTTTTGTAATAAAACATATTTACTTCTCCACAGGGCGTTTGCAAAACTGCTTGGAGATCATAACAACATACAAGTACCATACCTTCTCTTCCTTTTGCAACATCCTTTGCTTTTTCCTCACGGCTTTGAATCTTTGCTTCAACATGAGCATCATATTTTACTCGTTGTAAATTTTTTTCTTCTTCACTTATATTTTTCCATGACTCACATGTAGTGCACTGATCTTTCTTAGGTACAAAAAAACTTATATTTCGTTTATTATTAAATAAATCATAATAAACATGTTTATGAACATATTCTTTTTCATTTTCTTCTTGGTGTATCACATAAAGTCTATACATGTCTGCAATTGTCAAACCACCATCAATGAATTCTCGTTGTGTTTGTGCTCTTAAATAATGAGACTCAATCCTAGGAAATGAGTCTATATGGTCTAACACTCCTTTTTTTAGCTCTTCTGAAATGTTTTTATGGTTCTTATGTTTTCCTTGCTGCAGTGGTTTCAATACTCCTTCAGAATCTAATTTATTGAAACAGTTTCTTATCATTTTATCACTAACAACAAGAGTTGCTTCAAACATTTTTTTGCATACTCTTACTTTATCAATTTCTTCTGCTTCTAAATAGTAAGCCATGTTGTTAAGTTTCCTGTTGGAATTTAACACTTTTTTAATATTTTTAGGTGAAACTTGTACCGCATGACGTACAATAAACTCACGCTGCCTATTTTTATCACCCATCTCCCAAAACTTAGTTCTAATTTTTTCTCTTATTTCTAAGCTAATGTTAGAGCTACAGCTGTATCGACAATAATTAACACATGGAGCTTTTAACACTTTTGATTTAACAATTGATCCTGATTCACTGACATACTCTTCACCTTTATTTTTTGCTAACTTTTTTATATTTCTTTTCCAATTATCTGGGTTTCTGGTACGTTTTTTGGTTAGTACGACTTGAGGATTTTCATTCAGATTTTCAATTTCTGTTTGGTCTAATTGAATGCAATGGTATTTGTCCACAATACTGTTTTCATTTTCAGTTGGTTCTACTTGAGGATCTTCATTCAGATTTTCATTTTCTATTTGGCCTAATTGAATACAATTGTTTTTTTCTATAATACAATTTTCATTTTCAGTTGGTTCTACTTGATGTATTAATTCAGCAGGTTCAGGTTCATAATTATATAAATATGTTGGTTCATCATCGAGTAATTCAAATAAATTAATGTTGTTTAGTGTTTCTTGAAATGTTGAAACATTACCATCAATGTCTGCAGATACACCATGAGGAATAATATTGTCCTACATAAATTATAATTGATAAAGAATAATAATATTAGAATATTACTGAATAACATTGTTTGAAATACTTACTTCAAATTCCAAAAGCAATTTATCAATTTCTTCAATGCTAGGAATTGGTGTTTCATCAATACTGTAACTAGTGTAACTCAATGTAGTGGCCTAGCAATAAAAAAAAAATAAATAAATTAAGACTTATCTAAATATAATTATATAGTAAATTTTGTATTACATTATTATAAAATATAAATTTTTAGATTATATTTTATGTACCTACCTATTGTATAAAAATATTATACCTACATTAATAATAATAACATTTAGGTACTTATGATTTACTTTGATTAACAATTAACATTATAATAAATAATAATATTACGATTATCGGTATACTAGGTATTTTAAATAATATCTTAATAAGTATAGTATTTTAATTTTACAATTTTAACAATAGTAGATAGGCAGGTACTTACAACAGTTTCTTTGGTGGCTTTTGGATATTGTGCTTTGGCCATTTCCACAAGCTTCTGTACTCTACTTCGTGCAGTCATGTTTATTTTGTTTATATTATTAACAACTGTATTAAAATATAAAAAATAAAGAAATGCATAACAACTTAAACAGTTAAACAACTTCAACTAATTTAAGTGATTACAATATAATATTATTACAATAATTAATAAGACAATATCAACTGTGTGATTGTGTGATTATTAAAATATCATAATATTGTTACGTACCGTGTTATTTTACACATATATATTATACGAAGAGGTGATGTGTATACCGATGGAATAACATATTCAAACAGTGTAGTATCGAACGGCTATGGCGATCACCTGCACATCGTGATATTTAATATAATGAATAAGACATGATCACACGTCCTGGACTTCTCAGAAATGATGAGTAAACGATAGTGTTAACATTGTACTATTTAATATGACAATCAAGACTTGATCACACGTCTTGTAATTCTTAGAACCGATGAAATTGCAGGAAAGGCACCCAACTGAATAATACATTTAATTTAGAGAGCTCCTTTAGGTCATCGGAAGTCACCACCTCCTCAGTCACCACTCTTGACGGTTAACCATATATAAGGGAGACCAGGGCAAAAACTCAGCAGACGGTTAGGGATATTCGAGACGCTCAGAGGCAGGTCGTAACACCACTCACGGTCTCGTCTATCAGTATTTCAGAGGCAGGTCGTAACACCACTCAC
>NW_020271178.1:6131-27543 GCF_002803265.2 Melanaphis sacchari
TCAGAGGCAGGTCGTAACACCACTCACGGTCTCGTCTATCAGTATTTCAGAGGCAGGTCGTAACACCACTCACACCATCTTGTGCTTATAAAATTGTATTCTTGTACGAGTTAATTGTATTAAATAAAGACTTAATCTTTTAACTTGCAAACATTAGTATTTCTATTTCTACGTTGATATATGTATCGACGTTGACATAACGGACGCAACAATATTATCAGTATAATATGGCCTAATTGCTCCGATAATATTTATTAGTTCTAAGACAATAACGCCACATATGCATATACGGCGTTATTGCTCCGATTATTTTTATAAATTTTGAATGAAATATAAATACTTCAATTTATGGCTGTATTGCACTAAGCCGCCTTACATACATCCTCAGTACAATAAGTTTCTTTCAATAACTATACATTGTAATCAAATAGGAGGTAGATAGCGCCACTATCAAAAAAATCAGAAAAAAAAAACGAATTCAGGGATATATATATCTCAATAGTCAATTTTTCTGACATGTGGCCTTATTGTACTGGTAGTGCGATATAAGAAGTTAAGCAAACCACAAGAAGAACAAATAGTTAATAACTATGAAAACCATATACGCAGGCGAGATGAATCTTTTTCAGCTAAACAATTTGACGAGGAAAAAGCTTCTAATAATCTAATAACAATAATTTTTGTAGTGCAACCTTTGATCTACAAAGTGTTTTACAAATCCCAAGCTCTGATGTGTCCAGTATGTATTATAGTAGAAAAATATGTACCTATAATTTAACATTGTACGAAGCTGCACCACCAAACCGTGGTTTTTGTTTTTTGTGGACGGAACTAAATGGACAAAAGGGAAGCTCTGAAATTGGTACCGCTGTATTTAAATGGATTTAGCAGCTCTCTGAAAATATAACAGAAATATCCTTGTATTCCGATACATGTAGTGGTCAAAATCGAAACCAGTTTATAGCAGCTTTATTTCTATATATTGTCACCCATTCAAGGATCGAAATTATAACACACAATTTTATGGAAAGCGGACATTCCTGCATGGAAGTAAACAGCATGCATAGCACTATAAAGTCGGCCAAAAAAAATGTTCCAGTGTACACTATGCATGATTGGCTAACCATTTGTCGTCTTGTTCGTTCAAATAGACACAACAAAAAATGTTCCAACTACACAGTGCAAGAACTGAAGTACACAGATTTTTTGGATTTAAAAAGCTTAGCAAATATGATAATAAAAAATCGTTCCTATGATATGCAAGATAATAAAGTAAACTGGTTAAAGATTAAAGTTTTGAAATATGAAAAAAATATGAGGGGTGTAATTCAGTTCAAATATAATTATTTTGATAAGGAGTTTTATATTATACGTATTAGTGTAAAGGGTAGGCCAACAAAGTTTCCTGATAATTTGAAAAACTTGTATGCCAAACCCCTACCAATATCAGAACTTAAAAAAAATGATTTAATGAAATTATGTAAAACTCAAGCTATACCAGAAGAATTCCATGAATGGTATAAAAGTATACCTTCATGTTCCAAAAAGAAAGAGACTGTGATACTATCTGAATCGGAAAATGATTCAAATTAATGACTGAATATTATAAATAGGTGCTGTTAAGTTTATCAAGTAATTAATTTTAATTTACAAAGTGTTTTTTTTTTCATAAAGATATTTTGTATTCATCATTTTATTAAGTTTAATCTTTATTTTCAAATCCTTAACTAATTTGTTATAAAAGTGATATAACATTATTATGTTATTAATTATTTTTGTTTATTTCTAGTTATTTAAAAGATTTATTTTTTGTTTTTTGTTGTGTAATAATAAGGTTGTTATTTTATTTCATAATATGAAAATAATAATAATGTTAAGTTTCTTATGTTAACTATATTGCAACAATAAAGTAAAAATAAAAGTTTGTTGTTTAAATTACGTTTATGTATACAAATTATTGTAATATTAATGCAGTAACTCTCATTTAAAACATGATAAAAAACTAATGACTAAGTGTATTATATTTGTGACTTGGTCACTTTTTAAATGACCAAATAAAACCATAATCACTTGGTCACTTTTTACCATAAAATTAAGTAAGTAATTTATAATTTAGTAACAATAGTAATAATTATTGAGTAAAACTAGTATACTGTAGTGTTAAGTATACTATTGCGGTTTTATTGGTATCAAATTCATAAACATTGGTTAAATTGCCGATTTTTAAATAAGTGCTCAACTTTAAAACTGATATTACTCAAAACTTTAAAAAAAACACTTGGTCACTTTTGGCACGAGGGCGACGTAGTTCTGAAATTCATTGTAAGCTTTGATGTGTATTGTATGGTTTGTAGTTCTCTGTAAAAGCTTCCTTAACTACGTTGTAATACTTATCTGCAGCAGTGATTTGACTGTTTTCAGATGTTTCTAGAGATTCATATTATGGTATATGAGTAACACTAGCTGAGTCGCTCACACTTCTAGATGTATGAGGTGTTTCTACTGAATATGATCTGTGTGCAGTTGCTTGAGATACTAGTTTGTCAACTGATGCTACAGGAGAATAATTGATATAGGAATTTAGAGACAAGATGTTATCAATTGTTTGAAGACATGTATGTTTAAATGTTCGTATTTGATCATCGTTCATTAATTCTAGATCTGGTATCATGCTTAAAAGGAACATTTTGAGTGCTTCAGTTTTTTTTATTTTGTTTAGTATTGCGATCGCGGGATCACGATCAATTTTCGCTTTTTTGGCTTCTAGATATTCAATAAAAGTTTTGTCAACTGCATCATAGTATTTAATTTTTTGTGGAAATATTATAAACACTGTATTTAACGAAGAAATACTAATAAGTATGTTAAATATACCTGAGGAACCACAGAATATAACAATAAATGATTTAAATAAAATTAGATAGGATTATGAGTTCGAATATGGTACGCAACCGACAACCGACCAGAATAATAAAACAAACCGCGTAAATAAAATAAAAAAATTAATTTGAAGTTGGCATATGGATAGTAGGGCTGTTCGATTATTTCGATTAATCGATTATTGCGATTATTATTTTGTTTTACAGTTTTTATAAAATGCGATTAATCGCCAAATAATCGAAATTCGATTAATCAATTAATCGAATTTGCAATTAATCAATTAATCGAATTTCCGATTAATCGTAAAATAATGTAATCATATTTTTAAATTTTTTGTATAATCAAATATTTATGCCGTATCAATAATCGTTGTTCAGACGGTTCGAATGAAATTCTATTTTTAGCACTATGGGAATTTTGTATTCTGTTCCATTTTATGTGTTCGTGTTTACTTTACACTAATATTGCTATCAGTATTCAGTCATTTATATTTCGTTTTCGTAATATTCTATTTCTATTATTCGTATTCCGGTTTCGTCTTTCGTGCATTGTACTGAGTTAAAAATTATTACATTTTCATTATTATTTATTACCTAACTATTATCGATTTCACTCGAAGATGAGCTTAGTGTGGAATGTTTTCACTAAGTCCGAATGTGGATACAGGGCGACTTGTGATATGTGTTTTAAAAGTTTTTCAAACTCGGGTTCAAATACAACAAATTTGTGGAACCACCTCAAAAAATCCCACAAAGGAAAGTATCATGAACTCGATAAACAAAAACGAGGAACTGAAAATTGTGAGCTCGGACCATCCGACAATTCCGACATGTTTGACCTGTAAGTATTTTGTTTACGGTTTACCTACTAAATAGTAAATAATACCTAGCTAATATTCCGCCATTTGTGATAGTACCTATATTAAATACATTTTGATGTAAATTAAGCAATGAATGGTTTCCATGTTAATTATGAAATATTTTTCAATTAAATAGATAGGTGATAGTTTGTACTTTCGTAGTCTATGTATTTGTACTTGTACACTTGTAGCCCATAGGTATGGTGACCAGATATAAATATTTAAAAAAGTAAGTACATTTTAAAACTTAGCTTCTCCTCTGTCGTAATTGCCAATGCATATACCCATTTAGTCCATAATATAGACCATATTATGTCATCTCCTTCTACAAAAATTGTTTTTTTTTTAATTATTATTATTACCTACCTAGGTACTTACTAAAAAACTAATTATTTAAATTATTATGTCAACTCAATAGATGTGTGTCATTATGATTACAATTCTATGAAATTTAAGTAAACTTAAACTAAAGTATAAATATTTTAGTTATTTTTTAAAGGTAAAAATTCCAAGTGTAAAATTTAAATAAATTAATACAAAACTTTGTTGAAATTTAGGAAACATTAACAAACTAAATTAACTATGCCAACAACCAATTAGATTGCATTAGCTCAAACCATAAAAAATAAATTACTACCAAATTATATAAAATTATAATCATGTAGTAACTCATAATATTTTCAAAAAAAGATGACAATTTCATATACTTAACACTATTTTTAATGACACTAGGACTTGCATCAAAAAATCCTATGAAACAATCTTATGAAAAATAGTACTTCTGGTCACCATACCCATAGGTAACTTTAAAAACTAAAAAGTAAAAAGATTAATGCAAATATGCAACCAATGTACTTACACCTTCTTAACCTTCAGTTGTAATATTGTATAATAATAGAATTTCTTTTTAGATTTACCACTTCACAAGATACTAACACTTTAAATGGATCAACTTCATCATCGTGTTCATCACATTCATTACCACTGGCAAATGTTTGTGATGAAGTTGTTAATAGTTCTTCTAATACGATTGAGAAAACAAAACTACATACAAAACAGACTATGATGACATCATTTACTCTGACACCGTCCAATAAACTTAAGCTAGATAAAATTCTTGCATATTTTGTTGCTGTAGATATGATGCCTTATAATATAGTCGAAAAAGAAGGTTTCAAGGCTTATACTCGTGCCTTAAATCCAAGTTATCGTTTGCCTAGTAGGAGTACCCTTACCAACAAAAGAATTCCAGATCTTTATCAAGAAACAAAGTTGATAGTACAAAATATAGTATCAACTACTACATTTTTGTCATTAACTACAGATTGCTGGACATCAGTATGCAATAAGCCTTTTCTGGCACTGACTTGCCATTTTTTGGACAAACAGTTTAATCTAGGTAAATAATAATGATTTCTTAATAATAATTATTTAAAAGTTTACTAGTTTCTAATGCATTGCTTTTATGTTACAGTTTCTATATGCTTGGGATGTCAAGAGCTTTCTGAAAGTCATACGGGAGACAATCTAGCAAGTGCTATTCAGCTACAGTTATTAGAATACAATTGTGATATTGATGCTAGCATTGGAGCTATATCAACAGACTATGGTGCAAATGTACTGAAAGCTGTTGAAAACTTGAAAATACCACATGTTCCTTGTTTTGGACACAGTTTTAACACAGCGGTTAAAAGAATATTTGAGTTGGATGAAGTTAAAGTTTCAATTAATAATGTTAGGGCAATACAAAATATTTTTGCATACAGTTGGAAGGCAGTTAAAGAAATGGCTATAGAACAACAGCGATATGGGCTAAAAACTGTTAAGTTTCCATCTTACTCAAAGACTAGATGGTGGTCTTTATTGGACCTCATAGAAGTAATTTTATCTCAAGAACTTCCTCTTGCTTCATTTTTGAGAACATACAACAAAGGAGCGTTTAAAGATAGAATGATTGATGAACACCAAATTGAAATTTTAAAAACAGTTATTTCAACATTAAGTCCAATTCGCAAAATTTCTGATAATTTAGCAGGCGAGTCTTATGTTACGGCATCAGCCATATTACCTGTAGTTAATATGATACTGAAAAAATTGTTAGGAGTTGATGAACAAGTACTTACTGAAGAAAATAGAGTTTGTTTAGTTTTGAAAAAAAAAATGCTAGAAACAATGATGACTGTATTCACTAATCGTTATGGCAATAATATTATATTAAAAATGTGTACTGCTTTGGACCCAAGATTCAAATTGGATAGAATTGATATCGAACGATTCGAACATACTTCAATTGATTTAGAATCATTCAAGAAAATTCTAAAAGAAGAATGTATACGTACATGGCAATATTCTCTATCAAAATCAGAATCAAGTTTAGAGTCTCCACCAAAAAAATCAAAATCAACTGGACTCTCTGCAATTTTTGACACAAGTTATGATCTACAATCGACAGAATCTACTTATACGGTAAGGAAATTCTATACCTAGTAAAGCAAAATATTAATTTAAGTACACCTATATTAAATTATAGTAATATTATTCTATACTATACTATAATTTATAAACATAGTTATTTTATTCATTTCTACCATAATAATTTTTTAAAAACATACAATTTGTACATATTTGATTTTTTTATTATACACCATTTGTACATTATACTTATACATATAGACTATAACCAGTATAACTTATCTATATTGTATATAGTTTTAATTAAATAACATAAAATACATTTTCATTATTTTAATAGTTATTTTTATGTATATGTATTAGTATTATATTATGTGTGCTGTTTTGTATTCTTTCTATCCAGGAACTATCTATTGGCGATAAAGTAGAAAATGAGATAAATGGATATTTGAATCTACCAAAAATTGACTTTGAACAGAGTCCAGTGACATGGTGGCATCTAAGTGGAACAATGTTTCCATTTTTGAAAGTAATGGCAAATAAATTGATGTGTATACAAGCTACTAGCGTGGCCTCGGAGAGGGTATTTAGTCGTGCAGGTAACATAGTTACTGATCAGAGGGCATCACTTACTGAAGATCATTGTTCTCAACTTATTTATTTATCGATGAACAAAAAATTTGTTCCAAATCCTTTTAATTTTTAAAATATTATTATTGTTATTTGTTTGTTTACACCCAAAAAGACATTGGGTATGTTTTAATTATTATATTATTAATATTATTATAATAAAGATACATTTTATGTTTTATTTGTATAAGTTTTAATTTTTTAAATATAATAAATAACTCAAGCTTTAGCTAAACTTATTATATGATATGGCAATATGTATATAAAAATAATTTTGATAATTTAATAGAATATTTACTATTCTATATTTCTATGTTTAAATTAAAAAAGTCACAGTTAAGATGAAAAAAACAGTCTCATTTATTATGGTTGCCTATTCCTATTTCCTGTCAACAATTATCCTCATACAGCCATAGTAGTATAATTTATGTTGCTAAGTAAATTATTCTTTAGACTTTTAATGGAATAAACAAGCTGTTACATATATAATGAATTATAATCATAATATACTTTATACATTATTACACAACAAAATTTAAAAAAGTACTCACAAATTATTATTATTTATAATTTATATTGTTATAGTTATTGTTTAGTTTTAAAAACTATGACTCAGATGTCAGATTATCCTTAAAATATGTAATGTTCTCAATGAGAACTTCTCATATAATATAGATTAAATATTTAAATCTGTGCTAATATGATATTCTGAGTTCAATGATTTGAAATGTATTAAGAGTAATATTAAAGTAGACGTCTACATGTCATCCTGCAAATCTTGTTTAAAATTTTGTGGAAGTTAAGGAATCAATTTATCCATAATAAAAAAAAATCGATTAATCGGTTTGAATATAAAATTTTCGATTAATCGGTTAATCAGTCATTAAAAAAAATAAATTAATCGGTTTGAATATTAATTTTCGATTAATCGAAATAATCGATTAAAACGTCCAAGTAATAATCGAGTGGTAAAAAAAATAATCGAACAGTCCTAATGGATAGTGAACAAAGAGAGACCATATAGATTACCACACTAACAGATAGAGGAAATAAATAAATAAATAAAACAAATGGAAAACGACAATATTATTGAACCCTCCTTTGATGAAAAGGAATGCACCTTTATTATTAGTTAAAAAGAAACTTAACACGAGTCAAGAAGAAAAATTTAGAACAGTTGTACATTTCCGAGTATTAAATAAAATAATAATAAACGAATATCACCCTTTTAGAACTATTTGTTCAAAAAATGTTGATTCTCCTGTCAGTCGGTGTACACCTGATAAAAGGGGAAGGGCAGAACCTCGCAAAAAAATAACTACTGAAGTTCTTAAATGTGTTATTGATCATATAAATCAACTTCCAGCTTATGAGAGTCATTATTGCAGTCAAGAAACCAGTAAAAAGTATATTACCTCCATATTTCGCGTTGCAACTTGCCTATAATGAATATATTAAAACTGTTAAAAACCCAGTAAGCCGCTCAATATACGTAAAATATTTTAAGTTGTCAGGTCTAAAAGTAAAAAATCCCAAAAAGATACCTGTTCTTGTTGCGACAGGTTAAAAATCCAAATTAAAAATACTAATTGCTCTAATGAACAAAAAACCATACTAACTAATCAACAAACACTACATCACGCTGAAGCTGAAGAAGCTTTTAATTCGAAAAGAAATGATATTTCTACATATACAGAGAATACATGTGTTATTGCTTTTGACCTCCAGCAATGTCTTCCTACTCCATCTCTAGAATCGTCGGTTGTTTTTTATAAAAGATAGTTATGGACATAATTTCACTGTCCATAACACTTTTACCTCAAAAGCTGTATGTTGTGTTTGGAATGAAACATTAGCCAAACGAGGGGCAAATGATATTGGTTCGCCCCTATTTCATTATTTGAAAAGTTTGTCATCAGATATTTCGCATGTCATAATGTATAGCGATTGTTGTCCAGGGCAGAATAAGAATAGCATAATTATAGCCATGTGTATTTATTTTTTAGAGCATCAAGATAAAATAAAAACCATTGATCATAAATTTATGGTGCCTGGGCATATAAAGATGGAATGCGACTCTGACCACACCCGCATTGAAAAAGCTCGTAAACGTTATCCTTTCCCTATAAACCATCTCCACGATTGGGCAAAATTAATAAGTTGGGCAGGAAAAGATAAATTTACAGTCGTTGAAATGAAATAAAATGATTACTTTGATTTTAATAGCCTGTTAAAAAATAAATATCAAATAAAAAAAAAAGATGAAACTGGTAATGCATTTGTTTTTTGTGATGTAAAATGGCTTAGGTACACAAAAGAAAACAGTACTATGGTACAATACAAAAAATCATTAAGAACAGAAGATGATTTTATTTACATGAACATGGCTCGTAAAAATGTAAGAAGTTCTTTATTACCTCAAGCATATATGTACAACACTTGCAATATCTGAAGAGAAAAAAAAAAGATCTTCTTTCTCTATTAAATTTAATACCAGATGTGTATCACGATTTTTACAAAAGCTTAAAATCAAAAACCGATGTCCAAGATCCGATTGTATCTTCTGAAGATGGCAGCTCTGAACCCTAAACTTGGCGATGTATCTTTTAAGATACATCATATAAGAACTATAATTTTATCGTAAATATAAAATATATTATATTGACTATTATATTTTATAATGTCTTTGGATGTCCACTATCATTATTGTTACCAATTTACAGCTTTTCGTGCCATACTTTATCTATTATGCTTTATCTAAAAATGTACTATCAGTTGTTTTAATATTTTTAGCTGCTGACTTATTTTTATCTCATTTAATCCATAGCTTTAAAGCGGTTCTGATTCAAAATAATTATTGAAACTTCTTCAGGTACGTCTATATATTTTATTTTTACTCAAATAAAGTTGATCACTTAGTTATTTATTTAGTTACTTTAGCATAAAATATTGTGTATCCAAAAAGACACTGTGCTTTGTACTCCGAAATGTGTTACTGTATCCAAAAAGACACATGGCTTCCTACTCCAAAATTTGTTATTGTATCTAAAAAGATACATTACTTGCTAGCCCGAAATGTTTTACTGTATCTAAAAAGATACATAGTCTCTTATTCTGAAATTAATGATATTGCCCTATATTACTCGTACTTGTTCTACATATCTAATTCATTTTAAATAGTTCTTCATTATTATTTTCTTAGAGAAATGCATCGTAACGTTTCAAGTAGAACAAAAAAGATGATGATGGCTGTATTATCACCCTTAGATTCAGAAAGTTCTGATAGTGAAGAAGAGTTAGAAGTACCTATTCCAAAAATTGATAACACACATTTATCTGACCCCGATTATGATAGTAATAGTGGTACATCAAGTGCCCCTACAGTTCGGGACCTTGAAGAAATTATAAAAAATGTAGACGATTTACCAATTTACGATGATGCTGGGGTAAATTTAGATACTTATTTTTATCCAGAATAAAATTTTTTACAAAGCAATGACATTTTACCATTAGATTTGTGCCCCATACCTGAAAATGTATGTACATCTGCTGAACCAGTAAATATGTGTAATCAAGATAGTAATAATTTAATTTTATCAAGTACGCCAATATCTATTATATCTCCCAATTCTCATTTGTCCCATAACTCAACAGCATCATCTTCTGGACCTAGAAAGTCAGTTAGATAAGCTGAACGTGTAGATTCGTTTGATTCAGTTCCATCATCCTTTGTACAATCCGTGGAACCTCCGAAAATTATTTCTACTTCTTCAAACAAAAAAAAACAAAAGATGACTTTTAAGTGGTCAAATAATTTCAAGTATCCTGTAGATATTCCTTCTAATGTGTTTAAAAATAAACCAGATAATGTATTGGCTCCTATTGAATATTTTTCTTTATTTTTTAAGCCAGAAATATTTAATATAATTGTAGAAAATACGAATTTGTATGGAAGTCAAAAATCTATACTCATCGACACCGATATAAATGAAATAAAACATTTTATTAGAATACAATTAATCATGGGTATTGTTTCTATGCCAGCATATACAGATTATTGGTCAATAAATTTTAGTTACAATAAGATTACTGATGTGATGAACTTGAAAAGATTTCAATTATTACGCCGAAATTTACATTTTGTAGACAATTCGTTATAAAATACCGAAGATCGTTATTATAAAGTTAGGCCAATTTTGGAACACGTAAGGAAAAATTGTTTGGAAATTGATCAAGGGTCCCAATTTTCTATAGATGAAATGATGATTCCCTATAAAGGGATTAAAGCGGGTACGAGAAGGCAATATATAAAAAATAAGCCGAAAAAATGGGGATTCAAAATGTTTGTCCGATCGGGAATAGATGGTTTTGTGTATGATTTTTTACCTTATGGCGGTGAAAATACATTCCATCGAACATCATTCACAGAATACGAAAATATGTATTTTGGTTTAGGCCAAAAAGTAATTATTGAGTTATGCAAATCTATTCCCAGTAAACCACTTAGTGTAGTATGTTTTGATAACTGGTTTACTTCCTTAGAACTTGTAACATATTTAAGAAAATCATTTGGCATTCTTAGTCTTGGCACAATTCAACAAAACCATTTACGTGGTTGTAATATTATAGCAGATAAACCACTACTAAAAAAAGGAAGAGGAAGCTATGAAACAAAATCTGACAATAAAAATAAAATTTCAGTAGTAAAATGGGCCGATAACAAATGCGTCACTATAGTTAATTCATATATTTCAACATCAGCACCTTCAGAAACTGTTAGTCGATATGATAAAAATAAAAAGGAAAAAGTTAATGTGAAATGCCCAAAAGTAATCAAGGAATACAATTCTCATATGGGTGGTGTAGATCTGGCAGACATGTTCGTTTCATTGTACCGTACAGGTATTAAATCGCACAGGTGGTATCTTGCAATTTTTTCACAGCTTCTAGACATTGGTGTCAATAACGCATGGCTTTTATATAGAAGACATTATTCACAATTGAATAATAACCAACAAGGAATCCTACAACTTAAACATTTCCGATATGAAATCGCAAAATCACTTCTAGCGCAATCAAGTATTGGTCGACCATCAACTAACCTAATATTATCAAAACGTAAACGCAAAGCCATGCCAATAGAGGCCCCACCAAAGAAAGTCGTTTTGATAATATAATAATATAGATCATTTTCCAATTTATAATACCAAAGGACGTTGTACATACTGTACTAAAGGTCAAACGGTTTTTAGTTGTTCTAAGTGTTCATTAAGATTATGCTTAACAAAAGAAAGAAATTGTTTTTATTCATTTCACAAAGCTGAATAATGCATCAATATTGAAGACTTACTTTTTTTATTTAAATATATATACTTTTTTTTGTACTACAAGTTATATCTAAACATTTATATATGTTAATATTGTTTTTTTTTTATATTAAATAAGCTATTAATATTTTATTTAAAAAAATGTGCAAGACAAGCAAAAACTTTATTTTATATTTATTATTAATTGTATTAGTTAATTACTTCAACTTAAAGTGGTTTATATAATAAAAGACTATTGTATTATTATTATGTATAATATTAAATATAATATTGAAAAATAAATAAATGTTATATTAAAGTAAACTTAATTGTATTTAATTATTTTAATTATAACATTTTAAATAATATTGATTTTGAAAAAACGGATTTGACAATAATTATTTAGTGTCAAATTAGCAACGATTAGATAATGTATCTTTAAAGATACAAATAATAAATTAGGTTAAACGAGGCACTGTATCTTTAAAGAGACAAATATCAAACTAGGGTGACTTAGGTACTGTATCCTTGGAGATACAATTATCAAATTAGCATTGATGGAGTAATGTATCCTTAAAGATACAAACAATATTTCAAAAACTGTTAACTGAAAAAAAAAAACGTCAAAAATGAAATCTACGGGTCTTAATTAGTGAAAATGATAATATTACAGAATTTTCATATGTTTTTTTTATTCTTGCCAAGTTTAGGGTTAAACTAGGTATTATTATTAACAATTATAATTTGTATTTTTAAATGTTTAAACTGTAATATTTTACTATTTTTTTTCTTATAAAGTCTTATTTGCTTATAATTTTATTTGTGTAAAAACTATGAAAGTTTGTTATTTATTTTTATTTTTAACTATTAAACCTGAAAAATAAATTAATTAAGTACATTGCTTGCTATAAAAAATTTTGTTCATTTTTATTATACCTACCAATTTAATATCATTAATAAATAATTAATAAAAATGAGTTATTTGTTAATTAATTAATCATTTAGGCTTAGTAAAAAAAAAAAATTAAAAATTCTAAAACTATGATAACACTGGATAAATCAAAATATTATTATATAGGTACTATTTTGAATGGCACATTGGTATCTTTTAAATTTTTTTTTTTTTGCGAAAAAGGGCACAAGTCGTAAAAGTGGTTGTAATATATTCGTGCACATGGGCATAAGTCAATTATAATAATGATTTAAATACTTAAGGTATGTAATACTTAATTATTCAAAGTTTAGATGTTTAAATTACCTATTTGTAAAAAAAAAATCATTCATTTATTGTTTTAAATGGCCAATACACGTTTTTTTACGTCTATTGTAAAATCGTGTTTTCTAACATGAGCCTTTTTGCACAAACACCGTCCATTTGATTCCCATCATCTTTTGATTGTTGCCGAGCTTTAAATGTGCTTTTACACATTTCGATCAATAAAGTTTTAACATACGGCAAATTATCTATATATTCAACTTTAAATCTTGGATCAACAATACTACATAGCATTAATGTTTCATTATTGTTAAAACGTTGATTAAGAACACCAATAACTATTTCATACATTTTTTAATTAAATTATTATTTTGCAAATTGTCGCTTTCGTCATCATCAAAATTAATTTAAGTGACAACATTAGATCTTTCTAGTGCATCCGCCAGTTTGGAATTCAATGATGAGATGATTGGAAATATTGCTAAGCCTGTAACATAGGAATCCGCTGCTAAATTATCGGTAATCTCCCGTATTGGTCGTAACACTGAGCTCAAATTTTTCAATATATCGATTTCATTTTCTCGAAGACATAATTTTTTGAATTCACCATTCTTATATCCACGTAAAAAACTAGTGAGGCTAAGTTCCTGTTCAATTATAGTATTCATTAACTCTAATACAGACCACCAGCGTGTTTTAGAAAATGACGGAAATTTCTTCTGTGGTAAACCAAATTTGACTTGGATTATTTCCATTTCACGTACAGTTTTCCAACTATGGGCAAATATATTATGGATGCCTTTAACTTTTTCAATCACGGTCATCACTTCTTCCATTTTCAAAATCCGCGATACTGCTATATTGAGTGCATGGTCAAAACAGTTGACGTGTGATATTTTCATATTATTAACGGCTTTTATCATGTTAGAACCATGGTCTGTTGTCATTGAGCATATTTTCCATTCTGGAATTTCATAGTCTAAAAGTAACATATGGAGAATATCAGCAATGTTATCTCCCGTGTAATCTTCCGATAACTCAATACAACCCAAACAAGCAGAGCTTAAACTCGAATTTGAATTTATAAAATGACATGGAAGTGCAATGAATGGTTGGTTAGAAGTAGATGTCCAATAATCCGTTGTTAACGATAACAAAATCAACATTTTTATAATATTACCTACATTAGCACGAGTTTCTAAGTATAATTCGGGTATTCTTGATTCAGTCAACGTTTTTCTAGATGGTAATTTATAGCTTGGATTTAAAGCTCTTACAAATGTTTGGAATCCTTCTTTTTCTACTAAGTTATAGGGCATCATACTTGTCGCAATAAAATATGCTAAAGCATTGTCCATCTTATTTTTGTGGCTTTGTTTATAGTAAATTGGCTCATTTTTATTTGTTTAAGACAACTTGTTTCTTGAACTATATTTGCAGAAGCAGAACTACTTGATGATTGTTATGAAAAATGTGAAAATGAATTTAAGGAATCTGAGTTTGAAAAAGATGGAGTTATAATCAAATTATTGTCTTCGTTTAAATCGCTAGAATTAAACCCAAAATGTTGTATATTAATACAAATCACAGAGACATAATATTATATCAATAAGATATATCAATAAAATATAACGAAAATAATTGCTGGGTAAATCAAACATTTAAATGAAATTATAATTAGGAAACAAGATTTTCTAAAAAAATCAAAAAAAGTTGTAGAACCTATACAGTAAAAATGTTATCAGTTAGTTTGTATAAAATTAGTTTGATGAGTAATACTTTCAGATCATAATTTAATATGTAGCGTATTAATTTTATACTATATCAAAAATTCAAAACTATTCACAACAAATACTAAACATAACTATAAATAGTAAATGAACAAATGTGTTTAGAAATGTAATATTTGGTTTAAACATGTTCAAAAATAGTAATGAATATAAATATTTATAAGTAGGGCTTGGATTTATATGTATTAAAAAAATCAAAATATGTAAATATATAATTGTATCTATTATATATATTTGTTATTACATATTATGTAATATAAAATCGCTTTATATATGTATGATAAAAAAAATTAAAATATGAAAAATATAAAATTAAAAAAAAAAAATTCCTGAAAAAATTGTTTTATAAATGACAAAAAATGTAAAATATGTAAAATAAAATATTGTTAATTTTATTGGAAATTGCTTGAAACGAATTAATCACTTACCTAAATTAATTTATCAAGTCATAGTAAAAATATGTATTTACATATAAATTATAAATCCAAGTCCTATTTATAAGTATTTAAGTAATGTAGAAAAAATTAACACTCCATAGTCCATATTACATATATTTTACACGGTAAATTTTTAACTCGAGGTTGAATTAAAATTACATTAGGTGTACGGGCCGGGAGCATCTAATAATAAGTATGCGCGCCCGGTCACCAAATATTATTACGCTATTATACGGTCACACACCGACCGACCTGTGTATGTGTGTAATGTGTATATATGTGTATAGCACTCAACAGGAAGTGGACAAGTTCGCCGAGCAAATCCTGTGTGTGCTAGTGTGTGGGTGGTGCGTGTCTGTGTGTATATATGTTTGTGTGTATGACTTAAAAAATAAGGACAATCAGGTAACTCTGTTACGGTAGATGAAAAAATATATATAGTAGAATATAAAATAATAATATATTAAATAAATTACGGCCCTATTGGCCCAACAGGTGAAAATGTAGTAAAAGAACAGCTATTAGAGCCAGACAACAAAATGTAATATAATAATATAAAGTGGCTATTAGAGCTTTAATAATATAATAATAATAAATATTAAAAACGGATAGCTATTAGAGCTATAATAAAATAATAATAATAATAATAATTAGCCATTTTGGCTCAATTATAAATATAAATATATAATAAATAGATAATAACAAAAACTCACAGTTTGTCGGCGCACTGCTGGCCAGCTGCTACCTAGCTATATAAATGGTAATTAATACACAGACACAGAAAATACAAAATAGAAATACATAAAAAAGAAAGATAAAAAAATGTTCAAATAAATATAAACATTGGCTATTCGAGCACAAACAAAATAAATAAAACAAAATTGCGATTTTCGCACACAATATAAATATAAAAGTTAGTGGCGATTCGCGCACACAAAATATAATAATATAACAATAAAAATATTGCGATTAGCGCCCACGCAATATAATAAAATAATACTAGAAAATAAGCGATTTTCGCAACAAAATATGATAATTCAAAAATAATATAATATAAAAACCGCCGTTTGGTCTTTATGCAATGACGTACGACATAAGACAAAGATTTACGGCGGCTGTGTTACCTGCACGGCACGCAACGGCGAGCAGGCGGCGGCAGATAGCATACCGATACGTATTTTGCATAATATTATATAATTCACAGATAACACAATTAAATATAAAAATAAAATTTATAAAGAAAAATATGTTTATGTGTGTGTGTGTGGATCGGTCGGTGGCGGCAATATATATATATAATAATAATAACGATGCTATGTTGCGGCGGCAACATTAGGTATTATAGTTTTATAAGTTTATATTAAAAATTATTTTGTAATATTACAAATTAAAATATAAATATTGAACTTACTCAAAATCATTGAAACTAGTTACTCCTTTTCGAATTTGGTCTAGCTCAATGTACTTTGATTTATGTTTTCCCTTTAAATGGTTCCACAGATTTGTGGTGTTTGAACCAGGGTTTGAATAAGATTTATCGCATAGTAAACATGTTACTCTTACACCATTTTCCTGTTTTTTAAATGCTTGTCAAACTTCACTCATCATGAATCGTGTATTTTTAAACGGATGATTATTATTAATTATTATTGCTCTATAATCTTTTAAATAAATATGAAAATCGGAACTCACGAGTCACGGGTCACGTCGTCACAACTCACGACTAACTCAAATAACTAGACAAGTGTCGAAGACTCGAAGTATGTATCGAAATACCGAACCAATAACAAATCATATATTTATAATAATCATTATGTTTACCAATATTATTATACTAAGTAACTATTTATAGAAATGACTTAGAAAATAATATGGAAATTGACAATATTCATCGACCCATCAACTACATTTAATTTAAACAATATATTGTTATTTCATAAGGTCCGAAGTCCGAACACTACACTCTATTAATACTTTGTGTTTCAGTGGTTATATGGGCTTAAATGTAGTGACTGGTGGACCGGTGGTGGTGCCACGCTTGCCATTTTATTGTATAATTTTATTTTATTATTAGGAAGGTATTAAAGTTGAAATCGCTGTATAATTAATAATTATGTGTGACAATTTTGAGTCCTTATAAAATAAGTTAATACTAATACTAATACAGTTCGTCGAAAAATCATTTGAATGAACCGATTAATCGACTATTCGATTAACCGATTAAATCGACATGCGATTAATCAATTTTTAAGAAAAGTAAAAATCAATCGATTAATCGTATTTATCGATTAAAATAATCGATTAATTAAAATAATTGCGCAGCCCTAGACGCGAGCGGAAAAGCTTTAGGCGCTATATTATAACAAGGAGAAATACCATTAGATTTACCTATTGCATACGCATCTAGAACTCTAAATAAAAGCGAAAATAATTATAGCACAACCGAACTCGAATGTTTAGCCATAATATTTATATTAAAAATATTTAGACCATATTTATACGGTAGAAAATGTGTTATATTAAGCGATCAACGCGCACTTTCATGATTATTTAATTTAAAAGATCCATTATCGAAACTCGCTCGATGGCGAATACTATTAGAGGAATATGATTATGAAATTAAATACAAACCGGGAGTTCAAAATGTTAACGTAGACGCACTATCTAGAATGTATACTGTTGATGAAATAAAAGGTGAAAGTTATCCAGTATTTTTGAATAAATTCAAAACACAAATAATAACGAATAAAAATGTACGGGAAGTGAATGGTAACTTAATAGAAGCACCAGAGGAATATCATATAGTGTTAGAAATAGCCAAACACTATAATTTCATGTCAGGAATAAATTACGAACTAAAACAAAAATTTGGTGGAAATCAGTTATTAACACCTAGTAAACACGTCGGGGGCAGTAAATTACATTAAACATAATAATAGGAACATAATATTTTTAACAAAAAAAAAGAAGAATAACCAAAATAACACGTACGAAAACTTGTATTTATCATTATTAAATCTAAAAACACTCTGTGAAGAACTGTCATTGAATAAATTAGCTACGAATAAATTAGGATTTAACGAAAGACTTGAATGGGCACAGGTACGCGCCATGATTCGATATGTATTCCGGAATACAAATGTAGACATAATTATTTGTTCAAAATTAGAATTTAGTCAGGAGGAAAATTAATCATATTCAACCAATGTCACGATTCAGTAATTGGGGGACATGCAGGAATATATAGGACAATAAAAAAGATAAAAAAACAGTTTAACTGGAATGTTTTAAAAGAAGACGTTATTAAATATGTTAAGAATCGTGAATCATGTCAAAAGGGTAAGGTCACAAATAAAAAAATAAAACAACCTATGCTTATCACGTCAACAAGTTCTGTGCCATTCGAAAAAATATTTTTAGACATAGTTGGCCCATTGGTCACTACATTATCGGGAAATACATACATATTAACTTTACAAGACGATTTAACAAAATATTCTATGGGAATACCTTTACCAAATCACCAAGCTAACACAGTTGCGGAAGCATTTGTAACACATTTTGTATCTATGCATGTCATACCAAAAACTATATCAACCGACCAAGGTACCGATTTCTTTGGTAAAATATTCACAGAAGTATGTAAATTATTACAAATAAATAAAAGAAATACTAGTCCATTCCACCCGCAAACAAACGGTAGTTTAGAAAGATCACACAGAACTTTAACAGAATATTTAAGAAATTATGTAGATAAAAAATTAAACAATTAGGATGAATATTTACCTTGTGCATTTTTAACAAATTTGGATTTGTTGGAAGGTTTTCGTTTAATAAAAATGTAATGCTAGGTGAAGTTGGCAGTACAAAGTTTGACGTCAAATAACTAAATGAGGGACTCAACAAATTCCAACAACTCCAACAATGTCCAACAAGTCTATTTGAACATTGTTGGAAGGTTTTGAAAGTTCTGTAAGTGCAATGCCAACGCCACGTCAGTCGCGCACACTGACTAAGGAGGACTCATACCACTGCAGCATGTATCATAAGATTGAGGTAACTTTAATAAAATTAGCTAGGTGAAGGCGGTAGTTGACCAAATACAAATGATAATTACCTGACCAACAATTCACTATGAACTTGTAAGGTTACGATAAAAATGTAATGCTAGTAATTAACAGTAAGTTTACGAAATAACAATGGGACTAATACCACGGTAATCACAATTCCAATTTTTGTTTGTTGGATTTTCTCTACAAGGCACATAGTGCGACTACTGGCCTCTACCACTAATATGAATACACAGACAAGATACATAACAAGATAATATTCAATATATAAATTGATAAATAAATAAAAATTGCGTTTGAAAATTAAGTGGCGATTCGCGCACACAAATATAATATGTAACAATAAAAATATTGCGGAAAGACGCAATATATAAATAATACTAAAATAAGCGATTTTCGCAACAAATATGATAATTTCAAAGATATACTAATAAAAACCGCCGTTGGTCTTTATCAATGACATACGACATAAGACAAAGATTTGGCGCTGTCGATACATGCGGCACGCAACCATTGAGTCACGGCCAGATGCAGTACCGATACTTTCTCTGCATAATAGATATAATAATTCTAGATAACAATTCTAGTAATATAATAAATAATTTATAAAAATAATTTATTATGTAATGTCGTATGTGATCGGGCGGAATAATATATATAAATAATAATAACGATGCTATGTTGCGGCGGCAACATTAGATATTATAGTTTTATAAGTTATATGTAAAGGATTATTTTGTATTACCTTAAATATAAAATAATTGAACTTACTCAAAATCATTGAAACTAGTTACTCCTTTTCGGATGGTCAGCTCAATGTACTTTGATTTATGTTTCCCCTTTAAATGGTTCTAGATTTGTGGTGTTTGAACCAGGGTTTGAATAGATTTATCGCATAAGTAAACATGTTACTCTTACACTATTTTCCTGTTTTAAATGCTTGTCAAACTTCCTCATCATGGAATTGTTATTTTAAACGGATGATTATTATTAATTATTGGTGCTCTATAATCTTTACAAATAAATATGAAAATCGGAACTCACGAGTCACGTAATCGTCGTCAAACTCGACTTAACTCAAAATAACTAGACAAGTGTCAAGATGAAAGTATGTATCGAAATACCAGAACCAATAACAAATCATATATTTATAATAATCATTATGTTTACAATATTATTATACTAAGTAACTATTTATAGAAATGACTTAGAAAATAATAAAGTGACAATATTCATCGACCCATCAACTACATTTAATTTAAACAATATATTATTATTTCATAAGGTCCGAAGTCCAACACTACTCTATTAATACTTTGTGTTTCGAGTGATTTATATGAGCTTAAATGAGTGACGGTGGACCGGTGGTATTCCACGCTTGCCATTTATTGTATAATTTATTTTATGGGAAGGTATTAAGTTGAAATCGCTGCATAATTAATAATTATGTGTGACAATTTTGAGTCCTTATAAAATAAGTTAATACTAATACTAATACGGTTCGTCGAAAAATCATGGAATGAACCGATTAATCGACTATTCGATTAACCAGATTAAATCGACATCGATTAATCAATTTTTAAGAAAAGTAAATCAATCGGTTAATCATTTATCGATTAAATAATCGATTAATTAAAATATTGCGCAGCCCTAGACGCGCGAGCGGAAAAGCTTGGCGCTATTTATAACAAGGAGAAATACCTTGATTTACCTATTGCATACGCATCTAGAACTCAATAAAAAGCGAAATAATTATAGCACAACGAACTCGAATGTTTAGCCATAATTTATATTAAAAATAACATGCAGCAT
>NW_020271178.1:29735-49287 GCF_002803265.2 Melanaphis sacchari
TGCATGAAGGTTATTTTATTGGTATAGATTTTATTTATAATAAGTTAATAGCTAAGATAATGATAAATTATTAATACGATTAACCGATAATGATTACGATTAATTACTTTATTAGTGTCAACGATTACCGTATTTATCGCCGAAAATAACGATATGAAAGGCGTTATAACAGAAATAACATGTTAGTGTTAATACAACACCAGTGATGTCGTAGTTCTGTTGAATTAAAACAGGGCTTGCGGAAATAAGAGTTACCGTCACGTCGGGGTTAAAATATATTAAAATACAATAATAGGGAATTTTTAACAAAGAATACGGTTTAAAACTTGTATTTATTATTACCTAAATAGTTGCTTATCGGATTATTGAATAAGCATGCCATTCGATATGTATTTCCGGACAGATTATATTTACTAAAATTAGCTAGTTTGTGAGAAAATATATTCGTTAAAAGAGCGAAAAAGTCGAAGTGACTGGAATGTTGAAGACGTTGCAGGTGTCAGCACATGTCAATATTGTTATTCGAGTCAGAATGAAGATAGTACTACCGTCATAGGAAAGATTGTAATACATTTTGTAGCCCATAAACATAATAAAAGTCAATGACATAAATGAGTTTTGGTAAATATTCGGTTAGAAGTATGTAATGTCGCTAATAACAGTATTGTTCATTCGCAACAAATGGTAAGCGAACATAGAACTTCACAGAATACCGGTGTTATAAACGAATAGACTTGTTGGACATTGTTGGACAGTTGTTGGAATTTGTTGGAGCTCCCCCATTCAGTTATTCCACGCCAAACTTTGTACTGCCAACTTCACAACTAGCATTACATTTTTATTAAAAAACGTTCAAAACCCTACTAAAAAATGTTTAAATAGACTTGTTGGACATCGTTTTATAACTGTTGAAGTTTGTTGGAGTATCCATATATTTTTATTCGACTTAAAACATACTTTTAAAAATTTTATTTTTACATTTTTTAACCAGTCCGTTATTGTCCGGTCGCCTTCAAATATATCACCAGTTTTTTTTAAATTAAAATCCAAATTTGTTTTTTATGATTTGTTTTACATCTTTTAGTATAATAAGCACACCAATGGATTATCAGCATATTTTTTACTTCGCCCAGAAGCTAATCCTTTTCTTTTTATTTATTTATATTTGGCATTATGGCCTAAAAGAGTTAAATTGTTAAATTAAAAAAATTATATATATTCCAGTACTTCTATCAAAAAGTATAATATTAAAATCTTTGACAAAAGTATATCATTAATACAATATAATAATTTTAATTTTTTAATATTAAATAAAATTATAAAAATAACCTTTTTTTTTTAGTATTAATTAAATGAAATACAAATATCTTTCAATATAAATTATGGCTGCTAAATACAAAATATAATGAAATGATGAAAATAATTAAATATAAATCATATCTTGGTAAATAAAATAGCATGTGGCTTAACCATTTTTGAAGCACTACAACGTTTTATTTTGGGAGCCAAATCGTCATGCTCTTCCCAATATCCATGAATTCTTCTACAATAAGCGATATAGTGACCCAAAGTATCTCCATTTCCTCCAACATAACCAATAACTGCTACAAACCTGTACCTATTAATTAGTAATAGTAGTTATTTTAATAGTTGATGAATATAGCATTTTTAATATTAAAAAGTATCCAAGATATAATTTTAATATAGGTACACTGAAAAGTATTTAAATATAATTTTTAAACTTACGTATTGTTGTTATTTAATATAATTTGGTGAGGTATATCGTTTAACGTACAAGTTAAATCTTTTTCGTTCGTTTGATTATTAAAAATTGTATCCAACCATATATGTTGTCCAAGTACTTTCGTAACAGTTATAGTGCCATTGCAATTACTTCTGTAACATTTTCTAGTGTATGATAATAATGGATCTGGATCCATATTATCTATCGCGTTTTGTAATTTTGTGAAACTTCCTGTAAAATGTGATGTATCAGATTATTTACTAAGGTTGTTATGTTATCATTCATTTTACTTACCTTTAACCAATTCCATTAAATTTATTGGAAAAAATATTCTTGAAACAACTGTTTGTTTGGCTTCTATATTGCATGTATGATATTCCCAGATACTGGGTTCGTCTTTTAGCAAAAGTTCTAATAAATTATTGACGTTATAACGACAATCTAACTCGGTTAAACCACATATTAGCTTTGATTTATTCCCAAAGGATTCTAGAATACTCGTCCTTTTCATGTAAAAGCTCGAATTAGCACCATGGTCTACTAAAAATTTTGTCAACATCATTATTTTATTTTGTGTATTGTCAATATATTCTGCATATTTTGTAGAATCAATATATCCTGTTGCCAAGGATTGCAATACTGCATCAAAAGGGCAAGTATTCAAAACTTTGTACATTATTTTAGATTTTTTATTAGTTGGAGATGGTTTTAAAAAATTTCCATTCCGGACGTTATCGATTGTAGTTATAGATTTAGCACAGCGTTTTGCTTTTATTTCAGGGTGTTTTGTTAAATAGAGTGATTTTCTTTTTTTGGTGGCAGTAGCTTTATTTTTCCAATTTTCTCTTTCATTCATATCTTTAATTTCATCTGAATTATAAATATTTGTGCATTCCATTTCCTCCAAACTATCATGGTCTTCATCAATTGTATCATCATTATTTTTATAGTTTTCATATTTATTATCGGCATCATCATCATTGTTATCGTCATCATGATCGTTATCATCATAATATTTACTATCATCACCATAATCATTATTATCACCATCATCATTATCGTGGTAATCGTTATCATCGATATCACTGTCATCACTATTTTCACTATTTTCAATATCATCAACATCAAGGCTATCATCGATATTATTATTGTCATTATTGTTATAATTATTTTTTAGTGTTGGAATAATAGGTATTTTTTTAACATATTCTTTATCATTGTTGTCGTTCAACTCACTTTTAGCCAATTTCATTAACCCTCTTATTGATCTAAGGTGATTTACAAGAAATTTGTCCACTCGTAGTCGAGGCTTTCTCTTATCAATCACTGTTGACTTAAGGTCAGAAAAATAACCTTCAATCCTTGCAGACGAACCAATTTTATTTGGGCAAGAAAAGTAGTCCACAATTACACCAGACCATAATGGAAATTCATTACAAATTCTTAGTAACGGTTTTACTAAATCTGGACAGTGATATGCATTTACTCTATTTCCTGTAATGAGAGCTTTATCTAAAGACATTTGTTTAATATTTTGAATCCATTCCATAATGGAAGTTGGATGATCGTTAAAATCTTCAGTCAATGTCTCTGGATCATAAAAAAATGTTTCATCGTTTGGTATGGCCTTATATTCTTCTTCATTATAATTAAAATTATCTGAAATATTTGAAATTAAATTTTCCAAATAAATCCTTGCCTCTTCTGCTGGAACATTGTTGAAATCAGAGTAACCATCAAATTCAGCCATTACTAAAATAAGTATGTTTTGTAATACTTTTTCAAAGTAATCGAGGCTATTGGCTTGAATTAATAATCCGATTGATCGAACATAAAAATCTTTAATAAGTCTTCGACCCTGAAGACAATTCCATCGGCAAACCATGTGCACCACATGGGCTACATCAATCCGAACAAAACATAAAATTGGGTTTGATACTGGATGCTGATTAAGAATTTTAAAACAAGCTTCGGAATATTCTTGTAATGACATACGATTACAAAATGCTCGAGTAATAGCACCCAAAAGTGCTTTCGAGTAGTCACTAACACATTCGTCTGGAGATTTCATTCCTGATGATACCCAATTTGCTAACCAATAGTAAATAGACAATGTGTCTTGTTTTTCTGATAATTGCTGTGCTATTGGTATAGTTTGTCCTTCATTATTTGTTACCATTTGGTATAAAAATATGTGTCCTGATGATAACATATTACTCGTTCTTTTTAATGGTAAAATCAGCGACCCTGTAGCGTCGATGTATGCAGTTACCCATTTATTTTTCCTGATCTCTTTGTATATATGACATTGAGTTGGTGTCCAGTAATGTACAAAAAACTTATCACAACTTATTGTATGTATACTATTATTATGTTCGGCTCCATGCTTTAATTCTATTAATGATAATATAGGATTATGTTTTGAAATACCCAAATCATTATCCACAACATTTTGTTTGGCTTTTCTTAATACACTTGTTTTATATAAAGTTGGTGGTTGTTTATCTCCATATTCCATTGTTATATCAGCATATTTTCGTCTCCAATGAGTAGCTCCAATTTTATCTACTTCATCCCCAACAATTTGCCTTTTGGTGAAATGCAAAAATCGCTTTTTATTATCAGAATGTTCAACATTTGTTGTGTCAGTAGCATAAAAATTAACAAAAACATTTTCATCTACTTTAGGTTCATCTTCAATATCTCCAAAAAAGCGTACTCGACAATTACTATCTTTGCATTCACCGCTGAATTTTATGAAATTCCCTCTACCAGATAACGATACACTATGATTTTTAATTGCATATGTACATGGCAACTTATGTTGTTCCCAAAATGCATCAAGTAATACATCTGTCCAACCAATTTGTAGACGCAAATATTCCCTGGGTCCTTTAGATGTCTGATACAAACATTGAACTGGCTGAATTTTTTTATAATTTGAATAATCAATTATAACTTTAAAAAGTTTGGTAGATTGACGATTATAAGTCTCCAATGGTCTTTTTATTCCTAAATATTGCAAAAAAGTATATTGTCAATATTAAATGCGAACCTTAATTATATAAAATTTTAATAATTCGATTTATTTTAATAATAAAACACCGATGAATGTCCTTTTATTGGCAAACACAGATATTAAAATCATACTGTCAGCCACAGGTTTTTAAAGAATACTTTTGAAAGAATACGTGTTTAAAATCTTACGTATTTGATTATTGCCTTTCAAAAGTTTTGGAATATAAAAACAATTACATTTTATAAGTATTTAAAATACTATGTATTTTTTGTTGTATAGCACATTAAAAGTTTTGTGTGTTTATTACAAATTAACAATTGAAATAATTATTAATGAATATTTAAATTAAATAATTAATAAATACATCCTTTAATTGGTTCAATAATTTCAGATGTCGCATACATATTCTATTATCAACTTAAACTTCAGCAATGTAGATAGGTATGCATTTTAGATATCAATTATGTCATTTGCGAATTTAATGAAACTTTAAAAATTCTTTAAAGCATTATAAAATATACTTGTAGGTATTATAAAACAAATTTTTAAAATTAGAATCTATATGAAATAAAAATATTGTTGGTTGAAATATGACGGTAAAAACAAAAAAAGTATTTAGTATTCTGAAATAAAATAAAAAGAAAAAGTGTATGGAATACCAAAAAAGTAATCTAATACTAAGCAAAATTGTTACAAGTTAAAATAAAATATTTTTAATATTTTTTACAAAAAGAACAAATTAACTGATCCTATTAACTATAAATCTACTGTATTTTATATTTTGAGTGTAGGTAATTATGTGTGTCTATTTGTGTATTTGTCTATTTAATCTTTTGGGTCAGTAAAAATACTTGGATTTTTTACTTCAGCATATTTTCTGGTAGGAAAGTGAAGCTAGTTGGTACTTTGGGGATCAAAGGTAAAAAATTCGCAATGGTTTTCAATTGCGGCAGTAAAAACAAACAGTAAATTAAAGTTCAAACAAAGATGAATATGGATTTTAGTTATTATTACAAAGAAATTGCTTACTTGATGGCCCATACAAATAATTGAATATTTAAAAAATATATAATATGTGGCCCAGGGTTCGGCACTTAAAAACACAAGAATAAGCGCTAAATATAAATTTAAAATCCTTCAAATATGCATAAAAAATTTAAAAATACGCATTTAATATATTTATTATTTTATTAATACCTTATTATTTACATTTATATCAATGTAACATTAAAAATTAAAAAATAAATCAAATAATTGTTAACTCGTTTCTTGAAATAGGAACCTTCCTATAGTTTTTTGAATTTTATTCGTTAACAAATTTAATTTTTACATTTATATTTATAATATGTCTTACTACTGCCAACAGTTGATGACAAGAAGAAACTTTATTATAAAAATCAATACATTAATAACTGGGGGAATTTATGAAGTTTCTTTGATGAATATTTTTTGAACTACAGCAAAATAGTTGAACATCATTATTATTTGTTTAAATGACAATCTTTGTCAAAATTTGAATTTAAAAAATAGGTCTAGTATTGTTGTATATTTTCGATAGGTATATTTAAATTGCTAGAAAAAAAAATATAAGAGAAAATTTGTATAACATTTAAAAATATACCTATATATAGTGTACAGGCTCGTGGTTCTTACATACCTTAAATATTCTATTAAACTGCGAAAAACGCTTAAGTAAGCTTAAAGTAGATTTGGTTAATCGATAAAGAATTAAAAGTTAAAGGCATAGGTATATGTAAATGAGTGTGGAAAAAGATATGAAAATAATAAAATTAAAATAAATTAAATGAGTCAGGTTGTTATACCAATTATATAAAATAATTAAAAAAAAATAAAATAAAACGAAATACAGTAGCGATGGTTTGTGTATCATCGATATCATGTTTTACAATATTGGCGTTTTTAACGGGCAACGAAGTGCAGGGTCAGCTAGTATATGTATAATATAGATACAAATTCCGTACAAAATATTCGCGCAACACGAATTTGGGAAAAATGATTTTTTTATATAGGAGGGCTGTAGAAATGTTTCTACAGCACCCCCACATTATTTTGGTTATTTCTTTGTAAATAAATCCGTACAATTTCAGATTTTAATCGTACAAATTCATACAAATTCCATACTAAATGTTTGTGAAAAAAAATTGAGAAAAGTTTCAATGGGGGGGGGGGGGGGGGGGGGGAAACGTACGTCATCGCTTAGCATAAAGCCTTATTAAAATCTGATTGAGAAGTTGATTGGTTAAAATTTTCTTTGAACTTGATCTTTATCATTTTTTCGTGTCACTTTTAGTGTGTTTTTCAGTTCGATTCTGTTGGTTTACGTTAAATAATATATTTTCGAAATTAATCTTCAACTCCCAAACTTTGCAATATAACACAAATTACAAGCCCATCAGAGGTCAATATTTCTGATCAAAATTCAGATACTTGTTTGTTTTACTTTCCCCATTTTGAGTATAATATACCATAATTTATAAAACTAGGAAAAAATGTACACGAATAAATACGTAAACAAATATACGGGAATACACTGAACAAATTATCGAAATTATTAAATAACTTGACGTAGTAATTTCATTTATTTCGGCCCGATGCACGACAATTATTATTATATTTTTTATATTATTTATAGATTGTGATGTTTCGTTATCGGCGTGCCTCGACCGATAATTTTTTTATATATGAAATTCATTGATCATTCCTTTTTTCGCTGCCCGTCAAGTTCGGCGCGTACGGTATATTACAATCATACAGAAATACATTTAATTATATGGAACGTTTTATAAATATATCATTTATTTAATTAATTAACGGGGGGTGCCCTTTGAATACAATATTAATTAAGAAAAGAGATATACATTATACATAGTATTAAAGTGTAATACAAATAATAATAATAATGCTAAATATAAGATACAAAATATCATATAATATAATTATAGTTATCGTATATTTTTCGATCGGTTGAAATTTGAAAATGGTCTAAACTATGCATAATAAACACAAAGACGGAAAATGAACACTTCCTTGCAAAATCTATGAAATATGCAAAAATATACCCATTCAAATTTTAGATTTTGTATCATGGTATTGAAAAATGAATTTATTTTACACTGCTATATTTTATAATAAGTAACAAAGTATGAAAATGCTATAAGTCCCGAACCCTGATATTATTAATAACAATTTCGAGAAATTATTAATCCAAATGGCAAATATATTAGTATATTATCTATTAATGCACTAGAAAAAATTTATTTGTACAGAATAAATAAACATATAATAAGAATTAATATTAAATAAATAGATAGGTTTATTAATAAGTAAGTACATACTTGGTAATTGAGGTACCATTGTGTAAAAATCTTCATTGGCTTTAAAAGCTTTTGGGTGTACAACTGCAGGTTCCAATGTAATTTCCTCTTTGCCCAAAACATTTTGTCGTAAACATTTTAATATATCATACCTATTATTTTTTATAATAGTATACAAATAATCTACGCTTATTGGTTTGAAATTTGTATTTCTGTAAAATTATTGCGTATAGTATTGTAATATTATGATATAAAATAAATCTAAATAAAATAATTAGATATTATTCAATTTAAATATATCATTTATTTACTTGTTAAGTTCTTTAGATGCTTCCTTATACAGATCGGATGACCATGCTGGAATTGAACCATTCGGGCTCAAAAAATTAATTTTTATTAATATTTCGATTATTTCATTTACACGCTGTTTGGCAGACATGTTTACGCAGAGAAAGAAAATATTGAAGTGACAACAATTAATAATAAAACACAAATAATAAGAAATTATAACCAATAACCATCTACAGTTATAAACATAATAAGTAATCCATGATAAAGTTAAATTTAGAACACGACAACACAACAGCACGACAATAATTAATAATATAAATAATGCAAAGACGGAATAACCGGCAATCGCCATCCTAAGAGGTGTCACATATGAAAATTGGTCAATGTATTTTCAAACATAAAACTAAGAATATTATCTGTGCCTATTTTAAATAAGGATAATAATTATCGTATCATGGGCGTTAAGATATATTTTAGAGGATACCTAGTAATTAGTTTAATTAATTGTCTCCGTCTTACAAATGTGATGTTTTTATAATTTTAATTACCTAATATTAAAAATCAAAGTTAATATATTGTATATACTTTTGTAGATTACCTACTAATTATTATAATTCTCACTAGACGTACATGAATATTATAATTTTTTGAATTTAACAACTCAACCTTTTTAGGTCATATTCCCAAATGTAAATAAATAAAAAGAAAAGAACTAGAAAATGTTATAGGAGTAATTGCAATGGCAATATAACTGTAACGAAAGTACTATTTAGACAACATATAATATGGTCGGATACAATTTTTGATAATCAAACTAATTAAAAGGATATAACTTGTACATTAAACGATATATTTCACTAAATTAAATGAAATAACAACAATACGAAAGTTTAAAAATTACATTTAAATATTTTTCAGGGTATAACAAACGAATCTGAACGGAGATGATTTGTTAGCCTAGGATAAAATATATAAAATATACCTATCACCTATATTCTAAATTACGTGGTGAAAAATGTTTATGTACCTATTAATGACCTGAATGCACACAAATTAAATCATGTACAGGAAATGCTAATTTAAACAACTGGTACATATATCAAGTTTCTATGACTATTAATTTTTAACTATAGCAAAAATCTAAAATTATGTGATAGTAAATCGTTATTTTACGAGTAGTTGGATTTCATAAAAATTCGAAAATGCTAATCTAAATAACTGGTAAAATTTTCAAGTATCTACGACTTAAACTTTTTGAATAATAACAAATATTTAAAACCGTTTGGGATAAATCGTTATCGTTACGCTATTTCATAAAAATTTAAAATTCAAACGCGCTTAAAACTTTTCCTATAATGATGCTTCGAGTTTTCTCTATAGATACTTGAAGGAAAACTTATGGAAAACTTAGTGTTGTATTTTTAATCCTTAGTTATTAACACAAAAAATTTTATGATTTTTCAACTTCAAAATTACTTGCAATTTTTCCCGTTTTTGACAGATTTCATAAAAATTTGAACTATATACGCTTATAAAAAAAAAATTGTGACCAACGATTTTTATTTTTTTTGGCTATTCAAAATTTTTTTATCGACACTACAAAAAAAAATTCTCATAAAAATCGAAAATCTCTATGGTCTATAAATGACTCAAAAAAAGTTAAAATTTTTTGAAAATTTAACTGTATATAGATAACACTGACATAAACATTTGGAGAAAATGTCATTAGTTTTTGAATTACAACCATATAAAAAAATCGATTTGGTCGTAAACTGGTTTTGCGTAAGGCCTTCTTCACACCAGGAAACTCCCAGGCGACGCGACGGATACTCGAGTATCTTGTAAATCACTTCCTATATTTAGTAACGAAAAGGCACAAATGACGCAACTCCCAAGCGACGCGTATCCTACGCGTATTCTACCAGTCTCGCGCGACTTGCAAGGAAGGTCGCCCGTCGTCTGCGTTGCCTGCGTTTCCCGAATATTACCGAATATTACAAGTGGTTTCAAGTGTTTTTCTTTTTTATATTTTTATAATTTTTTAATTATACAACTATGGCTGAACACGTGTTTAACATCAAGTTTGTGGGTGAAGTTGAAAAAAGGCCAGAACTTTATAATTACACTTTGCCTCAATATTCCCGTAAAGATGTTGCGGAGAAGGGCTGGATGGAAGTTGGAAAGGAAATGAACTTGTCAGGTAAAAAAAGTTAAAATATAATTGATAATTAGGCAATAGTTATATAATTATGTATATTATATTATGTTATTATTAATTATAATCAAGGCTCGGAACTTTAGGCATTTGCATATTTGTTTAAAAACTGTATATTGAACTTAAATAACTATAAATAAATACTTAAATAACTTTAAATACAACAAAACAAATATTAGATTTATGACAGCTTTATCATCTATATAATATAGTACTGAGAACTCGTATTTATTTTTATCTAAATTAACCACTGCGTTATTATTTGTACTATTATAAATATACACTATATAAGATAATCGTATTTCAAAATAACATTTGTGAATTGACCACATCGTTCTATAATTATTTATATTTGGTACGTACGAATCATAAGAACTATTTTATTGTACTGTACTTATTCTTTATTGAAAAGATAAAATGTCAAATGAAAAACAATTTATTTTTACTTCTATATTTTCCATGTATGTAAATGTAATGTAAAATATTTTAAATCATCAATAAAATATATTATTAGGTATATAATATCAAATACAATATTTCCACTGCCAAGGAAGAGAAGCGTGAGGGGTAATAAAGTAGTTTGCTAAATAATTTCTTATATCATTTGCGGAAGATCGAATATTTATTTCGATATTTGGCATATTATCGTTTTGTAAAGGTGAAACTGCGACACCATCTGAGACATTTTCGTCATGTTGTGAAGTCCGGTATTGTATACCTTCTCTTTTTCTAACGAAATTGTGAAGAACACAAACACTTTTTATAATGCCATTAATTTTCTCTACATCTCGGCAACGTATTGGACTATTTAGTACCTGGAATTTCTCGCACATCATTCCAAACGCGCACTCTATAGTTTTTCGACCACGACTTAAGCGATAATTGAAAATTCTTTTTGTATTATCAAGAATTCTTTTTGAATATGGTCTCATTAGATAAGTGGATAATGGGAACGCTTCATCTCCAACCAAGTAAAAAGGGCAAAGAGACTCATTTATATCATTCGGAAGCCGACTAGGTGACGGAATATCAAGTCCACTGTGCGTCAACCAATATTTAATTGCTGAAGCACGAAATATACCTCCATCGCTGTTCCTTCCTGCATATCCACATTCAATCATTGTAAACAATCCGTCCGCGTCACAACAAGCCATTAATACGATGGAATGGTAACCTTTGTAGTTGAAGTTGGTTGAACCACTGTTCGGCAACTTTTCGATGCGCACATGTTTGCCGTCAACTGCCCCTATGCAATTCGGAATATTCCACACAGAATAAAATCGTTCAGCAATTTGCTTCCATTCTTGTTTGGTTGGTATTGGCATATAAGATTCCCTGAGCACATCCCAGAATATTTTAGTAGTCTCGTACACGACATACCCAATGGTGCTCTCACCTCTAGCAAAGTAGAACGAAAGTGAAACAAATGTACACCCAGTTGCCAAATATCTGAAATGAAACGATTTTTTTATATTATTTATTATTTTTAGAAATTTAATAAAGTACCAGAGTTATGCGAGTTTAAATTATTATTATTATTATTATTACAACTATTATAATATTGTGGCTGTGAATTGTAGAAAAGTGCATTTTTGGTTGTTGTGAAACGTAGCTTTGTTTGTACATAATTTGAATTATATAACAATGAATTCATTTATGAAACTTTTATTTTGACGTTTTAATGCATTTTTAAGGTTTTATAGTGCATTAAATTCACAGCCCTAATTATAATCATAGTTTTGATAGTTTTAGTTTTTAATTTTGTTTTTATTTCTATAGTTCTTATTTTTGTTCTCAGCTCCGATGTAAAGAACGATGAAGAATTTGAGATCAGTTTTGTTCAGGACTGAAGCTCCCCAGTGGTTCAGGCTCAAGAAAAAGAGACCATATTTAATGGAAGCAGTAGGTTCTGCCTCCTTGTGAAAACCAATATGCCTACTGCTGAGAACTTGCCACGGTCAACGAACAATGTATTCTAACTGATCAAATTATGGTGACATACAAAACAGCAGGCCATCTCAGACTTCTCAGCTGAAGTACCACATTTGTCTCCAACAAATATCAGAATCGGCTCGGATAGATTCATTTCAACCACTATCGATCGATAAACAGCAGTCAACACTTTCTCAATCACAAGTAGACCTTCAAATACCTCTAATATGACTAAAAGAAATCGGGTTTTAAACGTGAATTTCAAGCCACTGATGTTGATGCAAAGTTCATTTTTCCCAGGCAAAACAGCACGATTGAGTACACAAGGAGATAAGTCCAAAAACCGAATCGATAAATCGTTTCTTGACGTTTGGTCCGCAGGTTAGCCATTAACCGACCAACAACTCAAAACATTCAGGCGTAAATTTTCACTCATGTGAAATTACTGAAACGACCGCGACACCTCCGACAGTATTTGTCTTACGATTTTCAAACTCTTCATTTTCTCCTATGTCTCCTATCACGCTTCATCAAATGGAAACGCCTACGAACATCGAGACAGAGTAATTCCACAAGCGAATCTAATAGTTATCCAGTTGTTAGTTACCCTCAGTTGGGATCTTGGCTATAGAAGAAGAGATGACGCGATCCGCGTAATATTCCGTTAATTCAAACGCCTTTACGCGGAAAACTGCGGGCGACTTCTATCACCGCCAGCGACGACGGACGGCGACGCACGATCAACGGCTCGGAACGTTTGACCGCCGATACCGCAACCGGTCCGACGGGAGTGTCAGTTCTTTCCCACGCGGATTTAACCGTCGTGTTAACATTGTCATTACTCCGAACTGGCCTTTCCCTTGACCACAGTGTTACATTCACCTTTGACATTATTTGTGTTCAGCATTTGATTCGTGTTTTAATACAAATACAATAAATCGACGAGTACCGTCTTTCATACTCAATATCTTGTGTTATATATTTTGCTACCTGCCACATCCAACCATCCCATTCCACCTCCAGGTACGCATCAAGAATGAAATAGAGATGAAACCAACGTAACGTTTTTATCTTGTATGTAATGTTAAATTTTTTTTTATTATTAAACATGCTAAAATTTCTTTTAAAAATATAATGCTAAAATTATAAATAAAGCTACTAACCTCAAAGTAATCAAAATCCTTTCTTCCGCACTTACACATTCCATTACTGTCCCTCTGACGTATAGATGGAGAAACAATGTCGATCAGAGTTGGTATGATTCTTTCGTCATGCGGTAGAATGCTATAAACTTAGAATCAGACTGTTCTAGCTCTTTAGCAGCAACATAAGCGGCAGTGAATGTTCTTTTCAATATAAGGAAACTTAGATGCAGGTTGGTAAATAATTGGTGGCTAGAGGTAGACTGAAAATATATCGTCACTTCACAGTAGTTTCATAGTAGCTCAGTGTGTGGCGATGGGTTGCTTATGGATATCTTTGCCCGGTAAAGTTGAAAAATCGCCTATGGTTATTATAGGCGATGAAACGTTTTCATTAAAAACTTATCTAATGAAACCATTTCGTAAACGACAATCACGAAATGATAGAAAAAAAGATACTTACAATTATAGATTATGCCGGGCACGAAGAGTAGTAGAGAATGCATTTGGAATTTTATCGAAGAAATGGAGGGTACTCGTATTTGAGAGGCCAATGGAAATGCAACAAACTGTAAAAAAAGTTATTATGGCAACATGCATACTCATAATTATTTGAGAGTCCAAAATTGTAATATATACGACAATGAGCTTGAAGCCGATGAAGAACCGTTTTTATTACGGAATAACATTGCAAATAATCCTAGAAGATATACAATTGAAGCTTTTCGAGTGCGAGAATGTTTTGTTAAGTATTTTAATGATGAATAAATAATTATTATTTATATTAATTATTACTTATAATTTATTTATTATTTTTGACAATTATAATTGACAAGTATAAACTAGGTACCGTAAAATGTTATTATGTTTGGATAAAATAGCTGGTTGCTAATTTATTTTTAAATTTTAATTGCACATGTTTAAAAACTGATAGTAAATAACATTAATTATTTTTTTTTTTTATCATAACTAATATTTATAACTATTATTATAATGACTAATACTTTTATAGATTAATTATATTTTTACTTACCGCTTTCACCGTTCATTTTAACACTTATTTCGTAATCCCAAATATAATCTTTTTTCCTCGTATCCTTGAATTCTGGAAGTGTCATAATATTATATATGATGGGATATTCTTTAACAATAGCTATTAACTGTTCAACTTTATTGGTTATTTTTAGTAAATTTAATTAATTTTTTTAATAAATTTTAAACAAGATAATCGTTCATATACATTCAAACACCACGACGTTAGATTCAACTGCGAGATGTAAGCTGCAAAGTGTATGATTACGATGAATAAATATGTGTTGGAATATAAAGTCAAAATATATCATACAATGTAATGATAACCTTTCTATAGATATTAATATATTAAAAATAAAATGAAGATAATTCATAGTTGGGAATTTACAGCTGATTATCGTAGCGGTAAGCGAAAAATACAGTGTCTGCAGCGAAAAATAAAAATATCGCGCTCAATCTTGCGGTAACATTTTCGCCGCGGTATTAATTTCGCGATAGTGAGTGCGCTCGTATTAAAACGTATAGACATTAAATTTCGCTGCCGCTACCGCTTCGGTTTGAGCGGACCTTAATCGTGAACTTTTAGGCGGCAAATTAAAATCGGCCAATCAGAAGCATCAAATCGATACATACCGGGTCCATATTATGGTGCCGTATGTTAAAATGCCGCCCGGTCGACTACGTGTCGACATCGCGGCCACCGGCGCCGAAATTAGCTATTATTGTAAACTGTAATACATAATAATATGTTAATTTGTCTTATATTTCTGTTACACTCTGGATATAATTTTATAACTTATACATATAAGTAGTATGATTTGGTATGTTCTAAAACCTGATTCTGATCCCCCGCACTTTTCGTCACCCCATCATCATCAATGACCGGTGTGACGTATATTTACCCCGCACTTGCCTGATCCCCTTCACCACACGCAAAATGACCTGTGTGACGTATATTTACCCCTTCCCCCTCATCCACATGATCGTTGTGACGTACATTAACCCCGTCATCTGTCTACCCCCACCACTACCCAACACTTATTATTGTACATGCGCCATGCCCATTAGCGCCGGAGTTTTTTTTTTTTTACAATTTTAACCAAAATATTGTTGTAAACGCATGTATTAGAACTCGAATTTAATTGTAAAAATAAAAATAATTACAGTAAACTCGCGATATAACGAATTTCAAGGGACCGAGAAAAAAATTCGTTATATCGAAAGTTCGTTACATCGAAATTCGTTATATCAAGAGAATATACCAATTGAATTCGTTATAACAAGATTTAAAACAAAAATTCAAAATTTTATTATTCGTATACATATGTATAAAATAAATGAGTCATATAAGTAGATATTCATTGTTTAATTTCAATATAAATGTATGAAATGTATGTAATATTTTTAATAAAAATATGTTATAATAATAATATTGCTTTTAATATGTACATATAATAAATCGCTATACATGTGAGCATTTATTTTTTAAAAAAATCAGATATTTTTGATTGTTTGCAACTGCTTGAGTTTACCTAATCAATAGTATTGTCCAGATTTAAAATGCTAGAAAACACACTGTCGTCAATATCATGTCTCTGTAAATAACTTAAGACGGCGCGAAGACCTAATTTGGCTTCCTTCAAGGTTACGATGGGTTCTTCAGAAGATTCTTCTTCGTAATTTTCTTTAAACGGTACCGATATGTTACATAGTACGTATGTTACGTACATTTTGCGTAGAACCACTAATCGACATAAGTCTTATTTTAATTGCGATACTATACTTGAGTATACTATTGCATGATAATCATCAGAAAAACTTCGTAATCTATTATGTGGTAATAGCAACATACTTATTTTTATATATTTTTCATTGAGTTATACACCAGAGACATGTATCTTATCTTAATTAAAATTAAAAATTCGTAATAGAAAGCTCCAAATTTATAAAAATTCGTTACATCGCGAGGTTTTGATCAAAAACGCTTCGCTATATCGAGGGGACCAAAATACATTACATTTGTTCGTTATACCGCGATATTTTCAAGGGACCGGTAGTTTTATTCGTTATATCGAGATTTTCGTTAAATCGAATTTCGTTATATCGCGAGTTGACCGTATTTTTATTAGTTTTTGACTTACAAGATGTTGTCATATGGCAACGCTAGGAGCTTATAACAACTAATTTTATGAAAATATAGTTGATTAATCTTATAATTTTTTCATTTATTTATTTTCCATTTTATAGCATAAATAAGTACCTACCTATAATATATTTAACTATTTTTGCTAAATTTTTTTATAAGATACTATTGTAATATAATATTAAATATAGAGTAAAAAAAAAAATTATTACAACTTGTATAATACACTTATTTTATAATTAACGCGAATGAAATGGAATAAAACAATCAACACATAATCCTACATTGCATTTCGAGCACATCGATCTCATAATTGACTTACAATTCTTTCCAGCACACCTTTTCTTTTTTTTGTCTTCAGTTTGTTTTACCATATGATCTATTTTATCAAATCTAATTGAGTCTGAAACTCGACAGTCTGTTGAAAATGTTGATGTCGATGGTCTTCCGATTGCTTTAGGCATAGTTTGATACCTTCGTAGATAAACATTTATGATTTCTCTTTTGAAATCAAGTTGATTAATTTTTGTTCTCCTTGTTTTGTTTAATAGAATCCAACTATTTTGGAGTGCTACATCGAATATCCACGTTATCAAAGGCCAATACTATTTTTTCCCTCTAATACCAATACGGTAATACGCGATATTTTGGTCCATTTGATCCGTACCACCCATATACATATTGTATTTAGCAATTAGCCTTGGCCTTGGAACTAATACATTTCGCTTTTCTTTTTGTAAAAATCGTTTTACTTGGCCAACATTTTGAGAACCACATGATGATGAAATCATTGTAACAACAGCATTGTCCATCCAACGTAGATACAATAGACCATCTATCTTTTCCACAGCAGTCTCAAAATATCCACGACTTTTTTTTTTAAATATTGTTTTGTTTGTTAACGGGCAATTTTTTGGAAACCTATATTCACGAATTGTACCGATGGCGCTATATCCATGAAATCTTAAAAATGAAAACAATGCAGGACTTGAAAATAGATTGTCCATGTAAATATTATATTTTAATTATCTTTTATCATCTGAAATTTCATCTAATAATACTAATAGTGGACTAGCAGCCTTACCAAATAATTTTTCATAGTCGGAGTTCGATTTGATATTTTTTCCCTGATAAAGATCAAAATTCACTAAATAACCATCCTTTGAGTTCAGACACTATATTTTATACCCAAATCGAATCGGTTTTCCTCTGATGAATTGCTTACAGCTATGGCGTCCAAAATATTTCACCATACTTTCGTGGTATGCCAAATGCTCTTCTGGTACAAAATTTTCGATACATCTTTTTTTCTTCATTTCTATGAAAGGACGAATTTTCCAACCTTTGTCATTCAGGTTAATTGCAGTGTTATTAGTACAGTGAAAAAAACGACAAATTTGTAAAAATCTGTCCCTACGCATTGATTGGGATACAGCAATATTTCTCATGTCATCACCATTATCCCAATAATGATGTTTAGACGGTAAATCGTTATAGCCACTTACAAATAAAATTGCCAAAAAATAACGAATTTCGTTGGAAGTAATATTGGGATCGGAACAATTTAAAAATAATGCATAATTTTTGGTTTCTACTACAAAATGTATTATTTTATCATCAATAAACTTTTCGAAAATATCGATTATGGATGTTGCGTCAGTGAGCCTCTCTAACACCGATCGAGGTTGTCACTGATCACACGGTCCTCCGGGACCTTGGAAGTGATGGGGGGAGCTTACGAAGTAATTAATTAAGTGAACAAATAATAAAATTATACGGAATATATATATTACAACAAATAATATAAGGAGAGCCCCATTAACAATATGTCTATGTTTATGTATATGGGGGGGGGAAATGGGGAGCACCACTCTGAAGAACTGGACCTCGATGGTGATCTTGAACCAACGGAAGCTAATCTGCTTTTCCTTCTGGAGGTGTAGAAAACTTCCGGGGATGGAATGGACCACGTGGATGTCGGAGAGCGCCGAACTGCAGTACACGCGAATACGGATCACGTACACGTATACAAGATTAAATGGCTGAGCACGAGCGAACGGTGAGATTGGAGCATGTAATCACCAAATATTGGGAGCACAACAAATTATGCGATTATTAATATTGGAAGCACAACAAATTATGCGATTTGCAGAAAAGACGAGAGCACGTGAATAACGGACGACGGAGCAGAACGGACGAGCAAAAGAGCCGTTGGCGGCGGCGTCCGCATCATTACCCGGACCAGGGCGGCGGGCGCAACAGTGTCACCAACATTAAGAGTGACCGAGCGCGGTCGTGGATCATATGTCCAAGACCCGGGGCAACGTGAAGTGGGTACAATGGACAAACGGATCGAACAATGGACATATTTTGATACATAGAATAATCGGGATCAGGAAATACATTTGTCTTTTCAATATCAAAATCGGCCTCTTTTATCCAACTAGGTTTACTTTTTGATTTTATACAAGTGCTTATCCACTTTTTATATTTATCAGATAACTCAAAAGGTTCAACTATTGAAAAAGATTTACGTGTAGTATTAATTTGAGAAATATTATATTGATTGTCTAAATCTTCATAATTAACGCCTAAACGTTCATTGTTTTGTAGCCGATTTCAGCATTTGCTAATAATTGCCGAGAACTGACATTGTCAACCAAACTCAAGGTAGAATTTTTATATATATATATATATAT
>NW_020271179.1:0-76158 GCF_002803265.2 Melanaphis sacchari
TTTTTAGTTTTTAATTTAATTATAGATATTATTTTTATGACAAGCTGTTGATATGCCTTAGAAAATTGGTTTTTGTATTTGCACATTTGTTATGTTAGTGGTTAATATTTTATGATTTTATATATTTTTACTGTTTATCGTCAATTATATCCATGTTAAAAAAATTTTATTTACATAATTTATTGTTTTATTTTACATTGATATATTATTTTACAAAGTTTTTTAATTGTTTATCACTATATTCAATTTTCTTGTTGTATAATTGCTTGTTTGATCATATTTTTTAAAAGTTTTAATGTTATATGTTTATAATGCATTATTTTTGTATAATTTGCTTTCTGCAATCATTAATCAATTAATAATGTAATTTTTATATATTTATTTATAATATTATTTTGTTATTTTTTGTCTCATCTTTTACTTTTCAAAATTTTATAACTGATTTTAATTTATGTTTACTATTCATATGTTAAACTCTTTTGAATTCTTAATATGGATATTTATATTTAAGTATGAAATTGAATAATATTAATTTAATTTTTTTTTCAGCTTTTTGGCTGTAGATTTAGTATTTTTTAGTATTTTATAGGATATTATTTGATTATTTCAATGTTTTTGTTTAGAAATTCATTGACGCTGACGTTGAATGTTTATCGGAAGTACCTATAAATTCAAAACAAATCTTAAATCAAATTGAATCAGTTGTAAAAGATGTTTCTAACATAAAGGAAAAACACATTAATACTACTGAAGAATATGAAAAAATTAAATCTTTAATAGAAAAACTCCAAAATAAGACAAAATTAGTTAAAGGTCAGATTGATACTATCAATGAGGATGTTGATTTAGTAGATTGGCAAAATCAAATTTCAGCTATTGATAATGTTTATAAGAAATTAGAACAATATAAATCAGATTTTGAACTGTTAAAGAAAGGAAAATTATCAAATCAAGTTAGTAATTATTAACATTTTATTTTATTAATACTGTACACCATTTTGAATAGAATACTTAATATATTATTTATAAGCTTTAATTTTGTTTCTTTAATACTGATTACATTTATATTTTTTAGGAAAAACTCAAAAAATTGGGAATATTATTCACTGATAATCAATTAGTTATTGAAGAATTATATGATATTATAAGTATTCATAAATTAAAATATAACTTTAAAAATAAATTGCCAGACGACACATACAAATATTTAAAATCTGCGATTAAACTAGATAAAGAATTAGGAAATACCATTAAACTTTTTATTGATGAAATTGAAAAAGATAATTTCACCAATATGAACTCTAAACAATTAGAACTAGTTTGCGGACCTGTAAAAAATTGTAATAAAAATTCAAATAAATATTTCAACATCAAACATGTTCTGGTATGGTAGACTTTAAAATAATTTATTGTTATTTTTAATATTAACTTATCGCCTATGGCAATATTTTTTTAGGAGGATCTTGATAAATATCACCATATTGCTACAAAACTGGTAAACTTAAAAACATTATTGGAATCTCAGAAACCCGATAAAAATGTCATGAAACATTTGGATGTTGAACTAAATAATACGCTGTTAAATATAAAACAACTTTTATCTATTCAACATGAGTGGACTCGTTTAGAAGATACTTTAACAGCTGAGCAAAAATGGTTAGATGAAGTTGGAGTGTCTATTCTTGATCTAACGAAAATAACATCAATTAATTACGTTCAAACGCTGTCCAACACTCAAGTAAATATTAAATCAAATAATTAAATTCAGTATTTATTATCGTTTTTAAATATTACTAAAAAATGTTCAAACATTTATATTTTTATGGACTAATTTGGTAATATTTTTGACGTCTTGTTCATAGAATACAATCATAAATGTGACTATTCATCACGACAAACTTATATATTTGAAGCATATAATAGAAAAACTCCAGAATCAAATTGATATGAAACCATTATTGTATGTATGTGAGCAGCATACCAATGACACATTCAAATTGAAGAATAACTTAAAAGCAAAGGAAATGCGTTTGATAACTTTCAAGAAAAAATTTGACAAGTACAGCGATCTCAAGAACGATATTGAATCAAGTTTGAAAGATATTACAGCAAATCAGAAAATCATCGATAACAATGTGAGAATTATAACTATTAATAATTGTACTATATGTATTTATTTGTAAAATTTTTTATTAGATAATTCGATACGAGTTGGAGATTTTAGAAGAATCTATTAGAACTTGTTCCGATAGTTTAAATGAATCACTCGATATCTTACCTATCTCAAATGGGCAAAGTGAAATTGAAACCATGAGGACATTTGCAACAGAATGTAAAACATTAAAAGATAAACTACATAAAACAACGTTTACCGTGGACAATAGTGATATTTCAAAAATATTTAAACACCTAGAAACCGCTTTAGAAAAACCAAAAGAAACGTTATTGGACCATATTAAGGCACTTAAAGTATGTAAAAATAAATAATTTTTAATTTAATCTAAATTAAATTAAACTATTTTGTTCGATTTTCAGGGTATTTCATTTGAAATAATGGCCGTCGAGAGTCTTGAGAATAATAACCAACAATTGAGCGCCTTCAAAAGTCAATGTAATAGTCAACTAAAAGATTATTCAGATTTGAATAGTAAAACTGAAATATTACGTAATTCATTATTCGAACTAACTAACGATATAAACAATGTTGATTTCACTTTTTCGATATTGGAAAATGAATCGCATAAAGACAGGCACACTTCTGAAACAGCAATATTCAAAACGTACCTTGTAAGTTGAAATAATTATATACTTATTTAATTTAAAAAAATTATTAACCGCTTTTAAAACTTACAGCAAATTTCGGACAATATCAAAAATATGCAACAAACGCTATCGTTGACTTCTCAGCAGTTGAAACAATTAAAAGATAATCTTAAACACTTTAAAAAAGACAGAAAAACATTAGAATCCGAAGTGAATGAAGTTGAAAAACAGTATAAACACTTAAAAACAAAACATCAAAATACACTCAAAACGTTAGAAAATAAATGCAACTTTTGGACAATGGTCGATGAGCTATTATTAAAAATTAAAATTAAAAATAATCATATAAACAATTTAACTTTAATCCCATCGTACTCGGATACTCTAGCTGGAAAACATTTAGAAGCAATATTGAAGCACCTCAAGGTATGTATTTCAAGAGTTTTAATTTATAATAACATATTAATTCATATTATTATTAGACATGGTATGATTTTATAAATTTTGTTTAAATTAATTTTTTAGAAATTAAGTGGTGACTTTAATCAAAATCTATGTTTGCTGTAAAAATTATTTTTGATAACGGTTTCCATAGTAAACAATATCTTATTTTATTTGTTTACTTTTGACTTTCAAAAATTTATCTACGTAATAATATGAAAAAATATAAATAGATCTTTAAATCTATAAATAGTTATTTATTTACTACTGCCGATGTATGTGAATTAAAATACTTTTTTGTTACAAATAACAATAATTTTATCACTTTTCAGTAGGAAATTTTCTCGTAAAACTATACTATAAAAATCGTTTAAATAATGTCAATCACAATAAAATATTATAAAAATCGATAAAACTAATAAAAAAAAAAATGTATATAAAGACACTTTTTTTATAATATAACAACATAAATTTATAGATACCTCATAGTTCATACCTTGTCGTTAATCTAACAATAAAAATAATAGTATTTAAAAAAATTTCATTGTAACATGAGTGTCTCAAAACATTTTACAAAATTACAGAATATTATAATATCAAAATATTGTTCATATAACCACGACTTAAATGTATCCAAATAAAAATTTAAATCTTTAAATTAGTGATATACTTTTTTGATGTGTAAACATCTATGCTATCGGTTTGTAGTACGACCTTCTTGGGGAATCGAGCGTCAGGCGTAAGTCATGTAGATGTGAATGCTTGAGTGTGCGTGTGTGAGGCTATTGCGCATGGTATTCGTGCAGGCTACACAACATACATAATATAATATAATATCTAATATATAAAAATCTCGTGTCACAATATATAAATTATATATAATAATAAAAAAAATATTTATATATAAATAAAAATAAAAAAGTTAAATATAAATTTTAAAGAGAATGCGATCTTTGTATGATTATTGTTACCTTATTATACAAATTCCCACTCAAACCATGACATTATATTCCCCAATCAAAGTCGTACTGCAGCTAAGATGTTAACACATCATTCGTGAGTACAAAGGCATTCACATAGGTTTTTTTTTCTAAGTCTCGAATTACCGATTTGTGAACACAAAAATGCTTTCTCTCGCCTAACTTTAATATTGTGCAAGAGGTCCATAAGACACAATTTTTCGATATTGCCTAACAACAATAATATTGCCTCGTTAAACGACAATAATTTGACGGCGGAAGATTCGCCGATACACAAGTATATGCTTTGCAGCGTCGTAGTGTCGAACGCAGTAACTCAAATAGTAATATTTGAAAAAAATATTACTGACTTAAAGAGTCATTTCCATAAACGTTTTCCACCGACGACAGCTAATGAATTCCACTGATTTTCGACAGTCATGTACGGCGCATTCTTCCAACGTTAGCCAAGACTGAACGACATGTGCGTACGAAAATAAAACCATTCTATTTCCGGTACGTGTTCCCATCCCGTGTTCTGTTATAATATATACATATATATTATGACCGTCGGGGTAAGTGCTAAAGTATTTGGTGCTCGTATACATTTCGTCGGTCGTCACTTCGAAAAACGTCGACGATGCCCCTCGCAAACTGCAGTATACGTGAGCTGCTCGCGGGTCTCCTTAAACACTTCATCGCTTTGAACCGCAAATTGTCACCAATGCACGCCGATAAAGAATTATTCACTTCATAAATATTACGTTTATTAATTAATCGTAATATGTGATTTATAATATTGATTACATATTTTTTATTCACCAAAATTTGATACACTAGTTGTGGGCCATAGTCTAGTAGTCGATTGAGTACATGTGCCAACGGATTTGATACCCTAGCTAATTCTACAGATATTTTAACGTGTCCTATTTTTTATTAGATGATAAGCGGAGCAATGAATGTATTAATTCACAATAATATGTGTGTGTGTGTATGATGTTTACACACGACAAATAGTTGAAAAATACTTTATAATGATGAATTGGGTCTAGTTTGTAATTTAAAAAGGTTTAAATTAAAAATACCTAATATTTTTTTAGGAAAAAATGAAATGTTTAGACATAAGTAAAGAGCGGATTTTTGGGTTCTTAAAAGCTTAAAATATGATGCTAATATGTTTTAAAAAAACCCTAAAATATTCTCTAAATATTCCTTAAATTTGTAAATATGCAGATAATATGATTTGTTTTTTTCCAAAATAATTCAATAAAAACAATAAATAACTTATGTACCGTTCCTTTTTGGTAACATATAGAATATTTAATTATAAAAAATACAAAACAGTTCATAGGTATATGAATATTTTAAACTTTTGTTAATTTTCGGCATTTTAAAAAACAAAAATGAATATTACAAATTTAACTAAATCGTCAGACATTAAAGTTAAAATAATAAACAATATAAAAGTAAAAATAAAATAGATTTATTATTAGGATCATTCTTATTATGTTATTATAGGATCGTAAGTACAATCATGGATTAAGAGTAACAGAATGACCAACATTAGAAATTTGATTACAAACAAGTATATAATTGAATGATTTTTAATTTTTATCATTCTTATATAAAATAATTTTTTTTCTAGAAAAAATTGTTGCTGGAAAATATCACAAATCGATAAATTAATAATGTGTAATATGATTTTTTATGAACAATAATAGAATATATTCTAAAATATGAAAAATAGGCTAAATATTCTCTTCAGTCCAAAATATGCTTTAATATGCTAAATAAATTTTTTCCTACGAACTCTGTAATGGATAAATCGTCCACATTTTTCACTCTCATAAAGCTGCATAAAACCAATAAAAATATGTAAAAACTTAAAAATCTGCTCTCTAGACATAAGTAATTTTCAAAAAAATCAATTTTGTGTTTTCGTATAATTCAAAAACAAATAACTGTAGATACTTGAAATTTTCACCAAAAATGTACCTATATGATAATTTTTTACGTATAATAACATTTTTTAATTATTATGTCATGTTAAAATATTTTGACTATTTTTGAATTATTTATGACATTTTTTTTTTATTTTTTATTTTATTTCTCTAAATGACAATAATAATAATGTTTACGCTTGGTAAAAAAAAGTTTGAAAATTGTGCACAAGATCTCACATATTATCTTATTTTTAGCTATATAAAAATATTTAAAAGAATTAAGTACGTACAATTTATTTTGTAAGCATTTGAAGAAGAAATTTCATAATTATTTTATTATAATTCAATAACATTATTCGTAGGAATTTGTTACCTACTAGTATGTATACTATAAATTTTACTATATGTATGCGATTAAATTTTCAAAATATGTAGATTAATTTATAATATAATTTAATGAAAATTGATTACATTCATTAATCAACTCGACACTTACTGTACTGTAGAATGGTACCCACTAGCCTACCGTTTTGGAGTCGATTGCTTATGGCGATGGCGGTATGCTATTTTAATCAATGGGCTGACGAAGATGTTTAAAATTGGTCACTAAGCAATAAACCTTATACCTACTAATATTATCTCTAAATTCTCACTGTAATATACTTTAAGTGTCACTATACCTATATTACACACACATGTAATTTCCCATGATATTATATTTAATTAATTGAATATTATTTATTAAACATCATACATTTTTTTATGGTTTTGCATTTCGATGAATTTCATTATAAGTTTAAAATATGTGAGATCTGAATAAATGAAAGATATCACCAATCTAAAATTGTAATCTCTTATTTTGAACACTTATATTTTAGACATCAATACATTTACCTATTATAAAAGCTTGCTTAATTGCTAATTTTGCGTATTTGGGGGAAAGGTTGATATGATTTATTTAGACAAATAAAACTTGAACATGATTTTTTTATAATATACTTATTTATTTATTTCATTGAATATTTATTTGTTTGTATACAATTTTATTATATTATATGTTTACACTTTATTACCATTCAACACCAATTTTCAAATTATATACACGATTTAAAAAAAATGTAGTTTATTTTGCATATTTGTCTTTGAGTTTATTATTGTATGCATATTTCATGGGTTCTGTAATATTTCTAGTTCATTAAATTCATAATCACTGAATTAATAACAAAAAAAGATGATATTTTAATTTGTAGTCGAACGATTGGATTTTCATTTCCATATTATTGTCGCACCAACGTAACACTTAATTTGAAACCTATGAGTTCGATTACATTTATACAGAGAGAAAAAATATTTTAAAATTCAATCTAACCGGAGCTATAAAATTATCTATTCGAGAAGTATGATTTTAAAAATTAGTATAATAGGTATCCACGTCCATAAATGTATTGCCAATATAACTCCGATGCACATCTACAATTACAGTTGTTTTAACACACGCGTTCGGAAAATAAAACGTGGCTGATAGACGTAATGCCCCCGTACTTCGTTTATCGCGCCATTTATCCGTGTACTCGTATTATGATGAGCGACGAGGCAACAGCGACGACGCTGCCGCCAGCCGCACGCGATAGTCTCGTGCCGGCAGTAGTACAGTGTGTACGTGTCAAAATTTTTTTAAATTTTTTGTAGTGAACGCCGCCGCTGACACAGTTTTTGTGTGGAATTCGTGCTTTCGGCAGCTGTGTACACCCAAACGCTGCAGCCCGGCTATAGGACCGAGTAAAACGATTGGGTAACACTCATAATAACACGACAATAATAATAACGATTAATACAATAATAATTATTGAGTACCGCTGATGATGGATTCTGACGAGAAAATAAAAAAAATTTACGCGAGGTTAGATTAATTGTTAATAGTTAACGGCTCGTACATTTATCTATTACGCAGTGTACTATACCGATATTGAATCTAAAATAAAGGTATATAAATATTATATTATAGTAACCGGTTTTAAAAAAATTCACAGTCAATTTATTTAATAAAATGGGTAAATTATTTTTTCTATAAAAGTTGACTCAACATTTATGACTGTCGTTATATTATATTTTATTTATTTTTAATAAAGTAAAATTATATGATTCTGGATAAAAATAATTTAATTTATAAATAATCAAATTTTCAACATTTTTATTTTGATAATACTAAAAAATGCATAATAATTAACTATAAATACAAAACCTCCGTTTAGGAAGTCAAAAATCTATTTATTTTTATTTATAAGTATACACTAATAATTTTACCCACTATTGCAAAATAATTGTGTTAAAAAACTGAATTAATAACAAAACGTAATCACTTTATTAAGTGATAATACTATGATATTTCATAGTAGGTAATAAATAATAATTTTTTAATTTATGAAACTAATAAATTTAATATTAATACAAATAATATTTTAGTGAGTAAAATAAGATTCTACTTTTGTTATTTTAATGAACATTATGTCGTACATTAATATGTATTTAAAAGTTTTAATTTTAATAAAAATTGTAATATTGATATTATTCCATAGTCTATATTAATAATTAAAATATATTTGAGTATAAAAATAATTCCAACTTTAACCGTATAATAATGATTAACATACCTACTGCCTATTTTTTAGATAAAAACATAAACAAATGGTATTAAGTAAACAAACTTTAGGTTACACAATTTAGCTGTTTATAATATCAATTTGTAGAACGATGATAACCTATATTTAAAAATTAAGTGATAAAAAATAATTTTCAAGCTTTAAATTTTTTATATCCTTAAAATATTAATTATTTCTAATAAAACAGAATTACAAATTAGGTTTAAAACTTTACTTAACTTAATTGAAATCCTATCTTATTTTGTCATTTCCAGTTCAAAGTAAACAAATATTTAAATCGAAGGTCTCATTAAGAATAAGTATTATTTATTTTAATGGGTTTTTCTCATACAGTTTGTTATCTTTTTACCAACCTTAATATTTTATTTACATTTCAAGTACAGTAATATTTTTTTTATAGTACCTACATCATAAATCGATATCGATATTGATTACATCATGGTTAACAATCACTCATTTTATTACTAACATAGTAACTGAATAATAACAAAATAATAGTACAGATTTAGTATTGATCATGAAAAAATATTTTGATTAAAATAATTGTTTAAAGAAACTATTAATATTATTTAAAATAAATAATTAATTTATAAAAACATTTTTTTTTTTTTTTTTTTTTATCTAATTAATTTATATAAAAATATATTACACTCATTAAAATTATATTATTGAAATCTAGGTATTATTATCTGTGTTATAATATAAGCATTTTTAAAATGCTATAAGTGTTTAATTTTTTAAATATTTTTCGTTATTTTTAAAAAAAAAATATTAAAATAGCTTTTGATAAAATACTATTGTTTATAATTACTATGATAGGTAATAGCAAAACTGTATAAACTAATTTTAAGGTTCATATTTAAATCTAATATTCTTTGAATTCAACAAAAAAAGGCTATTTATTTCCATATCTATAATAGTTTTATATTTTCTTATCGAGTTTTCTGTCTTATTATTCATATAAAAAATTCCAATTCAAATTAACACAAAATTTAATTATAGTTAAGTATAATCGATTATACATTGAATAAGTTTTAAAAAATATAAAATATTGAGGTGCAACTACTTTAAAAAATAATGATAGACATTATTTTTATTGAATTTTAAATTTCCTATACAAATATATTATTGTAATTTATATGTGCTCTAAATACTAGGTAGATACTAGCTAATTATCAATAATAATATATTATTCAGAAACAAAATATAAATAATAACAATCCTAATAATCTTTTAACAAATAGATATTATAATATTATTTTTAATTTCGCATACCAACACTTTTTTTTAGATACTATAAAGCATAAATATTTTTTTTCCATAGTTATTTACAACACTTAATAAATTCAATTACATAATAAGTATTGACGATATAATGTATTTGATGAAATAATAACTTCAGTATATTATACACACGAAGACTACTAAAATGTATATTATGCATTCTGATCATACTAAACAACATTAGCTTAATGAATAGCAAATAAAACACTTTTATTTTAACTTATTCAATGCCATATAGTTCACTGTATAAATAACTCATGGTTCAAGTCATAAAAACATACTACTCTATCATAAACTTAATAAATATAAAAACCATTTAAATATTTCTTAATCTATACAAACTCAGTTACTAAACATAATTTATGGTTTTGTGTGGATTCTGAGATAGCTAGGTATTTATTATTAACTTTTTTTAAATGGTTTATGGGACGTTTAAAAACCAAAAAGTTGAATTTATTACTCAAATAAGCTGTACATCGACCTATGCATATCATAATACTTTTTAAGTGATAATTATTCAAACTTTACGGTAGTTTTCAAGAAATTATAAAAATTTTTAAAAATTTTGGGAACGTTGAAAAACATTGGCAAAAACTTATTTAAAGTCAACATTTTTCGTGATTTTAAAGTATAAATATTTGTTGTTTAATAGTATATATAATTATTGTTTAATCAGTATATTTTAATTGAATATTTATCGTCGTTTTCACTAAACTGAGTATTTGAAATTCTGGAAAGTAGGAATTTTATAAATTATAATACATTCGCATTTATATTGCAAAACGTGCTATACAGATATGAACCGTACGAATATGTCTATAGTTAATGATTAAAGTATTTAATATAGAATTTAATCATGTGCGTGTATTGGTTACATGATTTATTACTTATGAGAATTATTTGACCACAATAGTAATTGGTCCGTTCGATAAAATAAAATACATACCAATAATACATTAATATTTTTTTAACGTTTATAATTTAATATTGACCATTGCTCTATTTTTAGGATGTACGCAGTTCTTACGACAAAGAGAATAAAGCTATTTTGGCTGATATTGAAACCCTGCATAGGAAAGGAGACAAAGACCAAATCGACGAAATAATTTATGGCGATCAAACGCAATGGAATGACACCGGAGTAGCTGTAAAACAATTGGTAGAACGTTATGAAAAGGCATCGAAAACGTTACACAGTTATCAACAACTTAAAGAGTCTACAAATGATTGGTTGAATAATAAACTTTTGTCGATTGAAACTACAGAAGATGTACCAGACAATACAAAGTCAATTGATAAACAACAAGAAAATCTTGTCGAATTACGGAACATGATAACAGACGTAGCTGAAACCATTGGATTAAATCCAGATGACGTGCCGCTAAACGAAATAGAAGAACTCAGTTTGAAACTAGAGAAAGTCCAAAAAGTTCTCGCCGCACTCGGAGATGTTGCAGATAAAAAAAACAAAATATCAGATAATATCGAAGATGCAAAACGACTTTTACATAGTATCGAAAAAGTATGTTCTCAATATTATTTAATAGAAATTATGAAATACATTTGATGAAAATGTAGTAGTTATACAAAAACTATAGGTATCTTTACCACTTATTGATTTGCCCTCTTTACTAATAATCCGATAAAAAGTTTTTAATGGTTCCTAGAAGTAAAAACAAAAGCGTGCGATATTCAACAAAAACAATTTCCGAAAACTTTTAGCACCTTTCCAGTGTTAGGTATTATAAAAGTTTAAACGTAATTACTGTTATTCTCATCTTTAACAAATAAAATTATATACACACTATATATGTATTTAGTTTGTTTATAATACCTACTACAAAATTTTGTACTCAAATTATTTATTTTATTGTTTAAATAATAATATTAAATGCAATTTATAAATTATTAATTATCTTTTTAGAATTCATCTAAATCTATCAAGAACAATGACGAGAACCTAAAGGAATTAAGAATTAAATTATTAGATTTGAACAAATCGAAAAAAGAGATGGACGAATCTTTCGATATAGATAGCTTTGAAATACCATTATGTGAAAAACGAACATACTCTATAATCGAAGTATTTCAGGTAAAATCGATTAGACGACACTTTATAATAGAATGTATATGAAAATTATTTTTTTCTTTTAGCTCTGGCAGCAAATATTCAAAGAAACTTTCAATCAATATCGTAGATTATCATGTTCTTTACTTGAAAATGAAAACAATGTCGCTATATTTGAACTATGGCATGACTATTTGATGTATGTACAAGAATTTTTAAAATCTCCTGTTCCTGGTGACTATCATTCGCTAACAAGCCATGAACGACTTTGTCAAGTACACCAAGAAGTATTGATCAGTCAGATGGATACTATACCCAACTGTATGAATAAGCCAGACATCATCTCTGAGCCAGTAGCAATGGAAAGATTTAAATCTTTAATGGATTTGCACAACGAAACCATGACAGAACTTGAAAACACTCATCAAGAAGTGTGGATTAAACTGGGCCACTGGAAAGAATACCGAACAAATGTCAAAAAATTATATGATTGGTTATGGAAAGTTGAAAAAGTTCATTCAAATTTAAATCTTAAGTTTATCAATACCAAAAGGCTTCCACAATTAAAATCTCAAATAACTGTAAGTATATCATTTCTAAACTTGAAACTTGATATTGTCCTGAATAAGATACAAAAATAATTATTTATTTATAACTTTATTTCAATTGTTTACCTTTCGTTTTTATTGATTAAAATTATTTTTCAGAGTCTATTAAATAAGTTGGCTGTAGAACGTTCTCAAATTAAAAACTTAGAAGAATGTCAAAATACCATCTTCGCATTCTGTGATAAATCTACGGAAACTGGATACAGAAAAGAACTGATAGCGATTAGCCAACGAGCCAATGAGATTCAAGCGTCATTAGAAGTTTGGAATGGTTATCTAGAAAACATAGAAAAGCTTACTACCTCTTTTGAAGTTCAAAACGCAGAAATAGATAAAGTATTACAAGATGTGCAAACTAGACTTGATACACTGAAAAATGAATTTGGATCAAATGAGGATATAGTACCATCTGATACATTGAACACGGAGTCCAAAAAAATACAGGAATTAAATAAAAGCTTAAAACAATTAGATCCGCAACTTTTGTCTATTACAGATATACGGGACAAGTTAAAAGATTCCTTAGATCCTAAAGAAATTCGTTTATTTGGCCAAAAACTTAGATTTTTAATATATCACCAAAAGGATTTACAATATCAATTGTTCTTGTACTCTTGTCAAATAGACAATATGTTGTATAAACCCCAAGAATTCACTTATAGGTAATGTATACTACATAATATTTTATTAACATTTTATTTACAATATTTTTTTGTCAATAGATACACTAGATTTAAGAATTGGACTATTGATACCGAAAATCAGTTGAAAAATTTAACTAAATCTTTGAAAAATCCACAATTTGCTATTGATGTATTAAAACCTGAATTTGAATCTCAGATTAATTCTAAACAAAAAGAATTTAATTGGTTAAATGGAGCTGGAAATCAACTGATTAAAGCAGAATCCCAATTGAATCCTCAACTAGCAAAAACTACTGAATCTTGTTTAAAAGAGATCAATGAAAACTGGAATAATTTAAATGGTTCATTGTATAAATATACTGTTGAATTACCTACAACAATTTTGGTAAATTTAAATTATATTATTTATTTTTTTGTTTATCATCTAATTTGTCAAAATATTTATTTTTAGAACACAAATAAATTGTTTGATAAACTCAATGCCTTCAAAATTTTGATCAGCGACTTAGAATCAAAAATAAATAACACAATAGTTTTTAACAATCGTTCAGAATATAACTTAAAAGAAGAATTGAAATGTTTAGATGTAAGTAATATTTAATTTTTATTTGTGATTAAAATTACTCCAAATAGAATTGAATTTCTTCTCAAAAAAAATTAACGATAATTTTTTAGCGATTCTAAAAAATAAATAAGTCGTGGTTTATAGTTCTTATTCAATAAATCATAAATTTTTAATATTTAAAAATTTATTTTTAAGGCATTAAATAATACATACAAAGAAAAACAAGGAGAATATAACGAATTAATAGCTGCATGTAATGAACAACTAAAAAGCGATGAGAACACAAATGATTCTGATACTACTCAAGATTTGCAGTGCCCGTCGAAAACCTTACCTATCAGGTAAATACTACAATAATTACAATTCATAAATTATTTCATAACTACTCAACTAATTTATGCTATACTTATTTTCAGCTGGAAGAGTTTAGAAAATAAAATTAGCGATAAACGTATTCGCGTATTAAGTGCATGGGAGGAACTGCAAACTATACTTGGCTTAATTGATGCAGATACAAAATGGTTGAATCGGTTAAATATTACCGTCGAAGAACATAAAAAAAAGAAATTTGTAGAACATAAAAGTTTGTCTGGTTTAATCAGTAATTTTGAAGTAAGTTAATAACAAGACCATACGTGATTTATTGTAAACAATTTAAATTAGTTTTTAATTACTAATACTATATTAGCAGGAACAACTAAACGCAAAAGACAAGTTTTCTAAGTTAGAACTCGCTGTTTCTATATCTCGTTCTACATATACTGCAAAGTTCATTGACGAAGAAATAGAAATAATAAGTAAAAAACGAGAATCTCTGTTGGAACAAATCAATATGATACTTATCGTTCTTAAAAAATCATTAACATTATGGAAAGATTTCATTAATGCACATGGAAGGGCTGTAGTGACCCTAACTCAAGTCGATACTAAACTGATTCAACTTGAGTTGTTAGATAAATCTGACAATGATGATGAAGGAAATATACATGTTATGGAGAAAAACCTTGGAAATTTACAGGTAACTGCATATTTACATATTTATATACTAATAAACTATAAAATTCAATAATAATTTAAACAATTTTGTTATATATTAATTACATTGGGTGAATGAGATTTCATAAAATTAAAATTATTTTATTTTATTTAGATATTAGAAATGGAGTTGAAAAAATATGGAGGACTTCTCGAGAAAGCAGATGCATTAGGTCTGCAATTAATGACTAATAGTACTCCTAGTGATATAAAAAATATTCAAGAAATGATTGACGAGTACCAACTTTTATGGAAAGACATCAACAATCGTATTGAAAAATTAAAGGTTACGTGTGTTCAAGAAACCTCGTGTAGAAAGAAGGTAAGCATTTAGTACATAAAATAATTAATTATTTTTCAATAATTATCATTTATTAAATGTTTGACTAACAGCGATCGGTAAACGAAGAAGTTCAAGTAGAAACATTGAAGATTGGCAAAGATTCACAAATACAAGTCGATACTCTTCCAACTGAATTACTCAGAAAAGACTCATTCCATTACGAATTACAAACAGCGATAGCAAACGCTGCTACCAACCTAAACGAGTTGGAATTAGCTATACAAAAGTCTGACAAGAACTTATCGAAAAACATTGCGACGTGTCAAATGTCCATAGACCTGATCAAACATCTCAGCGTCATATTAAAAACACAATGTGGAGTCTCCGAGTCCGACATAACCATAATCAGGTCTGAAGAGTTATTGACCAAGTACGAGGAGCTTCTTGTAAATTTCCGATCACAGCAGCAAGACGGTCCACCAAAGTGAGTAAATCGGATAGTTTAGTTTCAGTGCACCATTGATATGAATCATGATAATCTAAATAATTCCCTTGTTTGTTTTTAGAAGTAATAGTTCGGCGATGTGTCCATTGTGCTCCGAACAAAACTGGTCACAGTTCGAAAATGACATGTGGCGCTTAGAACACTGGATACAGTCGACCGAAGCTAAGCTGAGCGTCCAACCGATGGTACCACCATCTAAAATTGAACAACTAGAAGACGTCATACAAGAACACAGGGTATGCAATACGCATAGTACACTAAATAATTGGAGTAACGTGAACCATAGTTATTAACGCTTGCACGATCTATTTCATAAATAGGAACTCCTGTTGTACTTGGACAGTCACCGCAATATTGTGCAGTCGTTGAACGTAATTGGACACCATTTGGCCGAACATAGCAATGATGAGGAAAGAGCAGCTCAAATCAAGAACCGTCTATCTGCAACCAATTCTAGATGGGATCGTGTCTGTTTTGCGTGCACTGAATGGCAAACCAAATTGCAAACTGCACTTATGGAGGTATCAATCGTAACTAATTATTTAAACGTAATACTTTATAATATATTGTATGACAATTAAATGTCTAAATAATTCGATCACAATTTTGTCATAAAATCCGTAAGATTATATTTTTATATTTTTGTTATTTAGAAACATCTTTTACGTATTTGATATTCAAATTGGTACTTTATCTTCATACGTAAATCATTGAAAATAATATCATACAATTAAAATTCAATATATTATAAACCGATAATAATTTATGATTAATACTTTATTACTTTAATATAGCCTACAACCTAAAAATAACCGTAGCCTTAATAATATTACTGTATTTAACGTACAGATCGATCATAAATTATGTTTTGCGTTTATTTCAATTTCAGAACGATGAGTTTTACGGCGTAATTGATGAACTCGTCGATTGGCTTGACGAAACAGAACGAGCGATCAAGACGACCGAACCGGTAGACCTGGCCGAAGACACAGTTATCATTATGGACAAATTCAACAAGTTTAAGGTATATCGATACACGTTTGAAATATTAAAAAATTCAATAAACCAATAACAGTTAATAGCGTAATTTTTTTATACTTTGCTCTTTTATCAGAACATGCACGCGGAACTGGAGAGGTGCGAACCACGAGTGGTGTCGCTGCTCGAAGCAGCCGACTGGCTACGTCAGGCCAACGAGAAGACTGGCGCCGCGACGCGCTCAGCTTCCGTCGTAGCCTCCGCATCCGATCAGACCATCGTCGACTCTCACGCAAGACTGTCACACCTCAGGGCCCGGCTCACGGTGTTAATAAACATGACGGCTAGCTACGCAACGAAACTGGGCACAACTTTGGGCTACGATATGTCGCCGGACAACGTTTGCGTAAGACTCCACCAGGTACGATGCGCGGCGATCCGACCCAAGCCAAATATATTTTTCGCATATAAAAATATTATAATACATATACTAATAAAGGCAGAACAATGCGTTTTCGTCGGTGGTGGGCAGAGGGGGGGATGATTTCGCTTCCTCTTTTGAGAATTTTTTTTGAAAACAATTTCGCATTATATTCTCGTGTTATATCTGTGACCTGCATTAGCAGTTTAAAATATCAATACCTGTTTAAGACAATTTAAAAAGAACGAATTTCTATAAAATTTTATATCTCTGCGCCGCGTGTATAATTGGGTGTTGGTGGCACACAGAGATTTCTGTATCCATTTTATACTTTACTCGTTTTAAACGAGCGCGATTCAAAAACGAGTGCTCCTATATTTATCTTAGTTCTTCGTTCTCGAAGAGTAATTATATAGATGACCCGACCAGCGCTTCGTGACAGCTTGTATTATTGTCATTTTTATATTATTTTTATCCCAGTTTTATTCTCATATTTTTATTCGTTTTACGATATCGATTATTGTTAATTATTTACCTAATGCTATTATTTATGACTATTTTGAAAATAGATGTTTCGTTATTTTTACTATAATTATTTACACGCATTTGGACGGGACCGCGTTTTCACACACGTTCGCTTATATTATTATAACATTTTATTATTATTGCTTATTATATTATTTTATTTTATATATATAAACTGGACCACCAATAGACTTTAATATATATATATTTTATAACATATTAATATTTTCATAGGACGTGATCTACATATTTTACAGTTGTACGTATATTATATATACATTATATATTATACTGTATTTTCGTGTAGACCGTAACGTTGTTTTTTACTTTTATTTTACTATTATTTTTAAAGTATTTTTATATACATATATATATATTATTTTTGATACACATACGACATATACTGTCTTAATTAGTCTGCACAGTTTTTTTTTTATAATTTGTTGTTCCCGTTTTAAAGGTGGACGATACCAGCACTGCTATGAATCGATCCAACGAAGAAGAACTGAACACAAAGTAAATATTTTTGCACACTATTATTAGTACATATTTATTATTTATCAATGACACTTTTTATTATTTTTGGCTTATTTAGTGCATTTCTTAATGACAAATTAATAATACTGAGTATAATACAATTAAACAAATTATAAAACTAATATAAATAACGCGTAACCTAATTCAAATATGTATTCTTGGATAGACTTTTATATTTACTATACATGAGTGCAAATAAATGGGTTTACAAATATTTTAATTTAATTTAAATATAATATTAAATTTAATATATTTAATATAAATGTCAATAACCATTGCAGTTAATGCCTATAAATGAGTAAACAAAAATAGAGGGAGAAGTAGTTAAAATACATTATACGTTCTAATACCTAATTTAATTCTCTATACTCTGATTGTATTACACTTTTGAGATACAATCCTTCTCTGAATCATTCCAAATATATATATATATATCTTAATGATTAATTGAATTGAATTCTTACATAGATTGAATCAAATAATTTAATCATATGTACAACTTTTGTTTTGAAGTTGTATAGTTATTGAGTAATGAATATTTTAAAACATTTATGAACTTTTCTTTTACACTTTTCACACGTGTTAATTCCAAAGACACTATGCAGTTAGATACATCTGTGACGTTTAGTTACACGTACATATCTATATATATATATATATAAAGAGAGAGAGAGAGACATTTTATTTATGTGGGGATGAAAACGTTCTGAATTTAGAATTTGGATGCAATCCAACTTCCTTAATTTCAACTATTTTTGTATTACTACCATTATAGATCAACACTATAGTTAAATCAGTGGTTTCTTATAAACATAGCATTTACGTTGTTATGGTGTGGAGAATTGAGGGTAGATCTATAAATCAGCTGTATTAACAGTATAAATAAATATCAAATAAATAATAATAAATAACCAAAAAATATTTTCTAAAAAAACACACAGATTTAGTTGTGCATGTGGTGATAATAATTTTTTAACCTATAGGTACTTAGTATATGTATATTTGCACTTGATATTAAAATCCAGAAAAAAAATATACTGATGTCAATCATCATTCACAGGTCGGTGTCTATTGTAATGAATTAATTGTTAATTATATAGCACTTAAACTATGGGATTGACTCAAAACCGTGGTCTGGCACAGAGTTGGTGTGTTGAAAATGATAATTTGAAAATTTTATTTTTATTTGATACATTTAAAACACAAATTTTAAAAATCTTGATCTAATCAAAATATTGTCCCATTACATTTTACGTAGACTCAAGTCTTCTGTGCTTACGAATTTTGTAAACAGTCAATAATTTAAACTGTTTTCTAAAATCAACATACCTACCAATGGATAACAATATAATATGTATTTATTTTATATAATCCATAGTTTCATATAATAGTTGAATATAACGTAGGTTTAGATAAAAAAAATACCTAGTGCCGGATCTGGATTTTTTACCCATGACAAAGAGTAAAATTATGACTTTTGCAGTTTTGCCCCTTTCCTATCCCAAAAAATGTAAACTAAACATGCATAAAGTTCAAATTTATATTTTAATGGGCTTATATTTTTAAACATTTATATTATAATACTTAACAAGTACCTATTATTTGTGTGTATAGTCACAATATTCTAATTTTTAGTGAAAAAACTTTAACGACCTGATGTTTTCTTTTTCTAGAAGTTTATCTTTATAAATTTTGTATTGCAAAATTGTTTATTACATCATTTCATTCTAAACTTTTGGCAATGTTATTTTTAATGTAATAATTAACTGCAAATGTTCTAGTGTATTTTGAATTATTGACGATCATTATGAATTGATTAATTTTGAACAAAAAAAATTTCAACAATACCCATTTTATAACATTTTTTTTCCTTTTAGTAAAATATACAATTATTTTTAAAGCAGTTTAAAAATGTAATCAAAAATTATAGTTAGTACACAATATGTTTTATTATAGTAGGTATTTACTATTTATCATTAGCATTCCTATTTTATAAACTGCGAACTCTCTGGAAAAAGTTATACAGGAAAGTGTTTCCTCCCCTTTTCCCAATCATAAAAACCATAAATCTGACACTGGCGAATATACATTAGTCCTAAATAACCTGTTGGCGACTCGACGATTGGTATTTTATTTAAAAAACGACCGTAGCAAAAACTAGTTCTTTGCAAATACACAGATAACTTATTATTATATGTCACGCGATACGTGGTTTTTCAACAGTGCTGGCGGAGATGAGACGGTGCTGAGACGTGGCTACAGATTCTTCGGACGGGTGATGCGAGCGTCTCTGCCATTCCAGGTGTTGATGCTGCTGGTCCTAGGCGCAGCTTCTCTGGTTCCGATCGTCGACGAGGAGTTCAGCTGCATGGAGTCCAACAACATCGCTTGGAGCCTTTACCCGTTGCTCCGCTACCCTGGCGGACCACCACCCGTATAGAACAACCCCGATAACCACCTCGTCACCCACACACCACACGATCATACGTGTCTCCGTCCTCCCACCACCACCACAATCACCCACATCGATCAATATTTGGACCTTTATTGTCATTACTTTTTATAATTTTTATTCTTATTATTATTATTATTGTTTTACCATTATTTCTAAACGCACCCATACACATCACCGAGTTGAAATCCTTTATGATATATTGTTATGTTCGCCGTTTGTAATATTGTTTAGGTTATGTACCTTGTACCTCCGTCGTCTCAATGAACGAATAGCGATGACAGTGATTAAACAAAGCATATGTCATTAGATTATTGTAAGCCTATTTTCGAAATGTATTTTAGACGTACAAGATATATTGTCATGTAAAACGAACGCTTTAAACATTTCCTAAGTTTGTCCTTAGATAAAGTGCTTTAAGTACTTTATACAGTGTACCTACCTCTTACCGTCGCCGATTTTGTTTTTATTATTGGTAATTTAGTATGACACGTTCGTCTATAATATAGTGTAATTGACAGTAATTTTATTGTTAGATTTTTACTTTAATCATCATGATATACGACGTTAAATCAAAATTGAAACTAATATGATATTATAATAATATACGAGACTGTCAAAGTGCAGGGTACGAAAAAAAATATATAGTCGTTAATAAATGACGAATAGTCAAAAACATATATGTTATATTTTCTGTATTCATTATTGAAAATATATAAATAAAAATTTATTGTGAACACATGTGATTTGAACGTTTTAAAATTACTGTCAATTTATTAATAATTATTTATCTTTTTAAAATAATAAACATATTTTTATTGAATAAGAAAAAAAAATCATTAATAATTCGTTTTATCACAAATGATTAAAGCGTTGTTTTTCTTAAGGTTAACTAAAACATTTATACTTATTACCAAATAATATATCTACTTAAGTTTCGTATTTAACATTAACCCTACTAACACTCATATTATTGTTATTTATAAAAGTATAAAGTATTTTAACTTATGATTAATTTTAAAATTATTATCTTGTTTATTTTTGATTTTAGTATAATATACATTATATATTTGATATTGACTATATAATATATATATTATCATGAAATTTTTATTTGTTTGTTGATTTAAAATGTGTTATTTTACATAAATATCAAATATAGTTATTATATAATACACTTTTACAAATGAAATTTTTACTTGTCTTATACCACAAAATAATGAATATTATCAACTTATAATTTTCATAATCTAGGTACATAACTCTTCAGGATTTAAAAGAAGATACAAGTATTTATTGATCTTGATAATTAATTATATGTAGATAGAAATTTGATCAATGCTGCAATAAATATTAGTTACAACATAAATATTAATTATTATGTATAAAAAACTGTATCTCTGAAATGTTATATAATATACTGAATCTCTTATAAAAACCATTTTTATCTTACATTTTTATTTCCATCTTTAAATGCAACGAATTTAAAATATTTTATGTATATAAAAAAAATTTTCAAATTATTCTATTCTTTGTATTATTATACTATAGTTTCAATTTTGTATCTCAAGAAATAAACACACCGATTAAAAACAAGATAATTTTTAATTCGTGTGAGAGTGATGACGACTGGTACATATATTCAAAAGCTTCAATCGAAACCAAAATCGGGTAGATCCACAAAATATACGCGTGCAAACTACTAGACTTCAACTTACACTTGATATTTATTATTCACTTTTAACAGGTAAAAATAACAATAAAATGTATATTACACTTTACAAATGATGAGCCCTAGTTGTATGTAAATGCGTTTATTCACTTGCTGTGGTTTATTGTGATGATCACGACAATACAGTTTTAGTATTCGGGTCCATCTATAATCTATAAACATATCCGAAACGTTTGCGTCGACCTATAATTATTATGGTACGGTACGCTGTCGAAATTCAAATTCATAAATAATAACTTCCGGTTTGTCTAAAAAAATATTAAAACCGATATAGTATTATAAAACGTTATTTTGGGTATAAATATACACAGTATAATCCAGTGACCTTCAACACATTTTGACCGGATTTGGAAAAGAAAGTTTTTTTTCTCTGAGGCAGACTTAATAATGATAATAGTAATGAAAGAAAATCTCTGATTATCGTATCCATCGTTTGAGGCTTCATTTTTTTTTTTTTATTATTTATTGTCATTTTTCTACTGAAAATCATCATGAGATAATTTTAAAATGTTATAAATTTGTTGTAATTATTAAAAGTTTATACAAGTAAAGTACGCGCTTCACGACCCACAAGTTGAAAATCACTGAAACCACTTTTCACCGTCTATAGCTATACAACGAATAAGAATTTAGGAAAATCGAAAAAACTACGTACTTTTTGTCCACATGCTCGCCCATGTATGTACTGTTGACGAATTTACTGCACTTGCCCGTTTTATATTCGTTCCAACTGGTACATTGATACGCTTTGCATACTTCTTCAGTCAATATTGAGTAGGCGAAGTACTCTAAAGCTTTGGCATGGCTGCACGCACCACCGGTAACTATACAAACAATCTCAACAATTTAATTATTACACGGTTTAGATCATCTATGCTGAATACTGACTATACTCTATTATTATTACATATTTATGCATATCTACTACCATTGATTAATAATACTAGTATCAGTAGTATACATAATCAATGATACAACTATAATATTGTTATACGTATTAAAACTTATTTGCGATTAAAAATTTCCAATCATTTAGACGATAACGGTCGAGTTTTTGATCGAAACTAGCGCTTCACCATTGCTCTTAAATAAATAATGTATTATACTGTTTTGGTTTGAAATTTTTTCAGCGGCTATTAAAAAATTTAGAACTGAAAATACTAAAAACTTCTAGCGCTCGATACTAAAATCATTACAGCAAAGTTTAAACAACTATCTAAATAACTGATTTTTTCTCTATAATATTAGACGTTAATATTATCTATATAATTTAATCATTATTATGTTGATATTATTATTATTTTTTTTTTATTTTTTTAACTGACAAATAATCTAAAGTAATAACAGAGTATAAATTAAATATAATTAAAACATTAAAAATTTTAAAATAATAATTTCGCTATTACCTATGACGAATCGAATATTGTGTTTCGTATAATTTATTACGTATTTACACAATCTTGATGGTTATTAGATATTTACTTATTAATTTTTATTTATTACAATATAAATTTTTGAGCTATTGATATTCAACATATTCTACTTGAAAAGTAATAACATACCTTTATCTAATATTTTGCAGTTCAGTTGTGATTTTCCTCCGTTCGGGTAAAAATCTATATGACCTAATGGCTCAAACAATCCGAGGCTATTTCCATTTGTATGTATAATGTCTACAAATGTCGCATCATCTTTATTGATCCTGTATTTCGGACCAGTATTTATGTATAATGGCATCACAGGATCTAATCCTTAAACATACAGAACAGAAACATCTTCTGTATTACTTGTACAACGAGAATGCGATGATTAATTTTATAATACAGCGGTAAGCAATATTACAAAAATATATCACGTCAGGCGTATTTATAAAAACGAACGAACACAAAATAATATTATTATCCTTAATGTTAAGTATAGTGATATGATAACTATTCTCCAGTAAAAAAAAAAAAAAGGAAAAATGGCTTTTATTCCCCAATAAAGTAAGCGATAATAACTATTATACGAGTATTTCTTAAAAAAATAACATTAGATGTATAGATACCGGTTATCCGAGGAATTTGACCGTTTAACTTTTTCCCAGTGTATCCGACGATATGTGCACCCATACCGTGACCTATCAAGTGGATATTATCAGACCCTACACTCATATTGTTCGTTAAAATGTTCAAAACCTTAGCTATATCATAACCGATGTGTTTAGCATTGATTTTTGCCGATGTATACATTAGCTCAAATGAGAACTGCATCCAATCCACGCAAATCACGTTGCACCGTTTTGCGCTTAAATAAGCTGCGAACAAATAATGAATGTAGTAAACAACGAGTATAGAATGACAATAATTTCGCCAATAATTAGTCGTTTATGGTATGAAATGGATGTTTTTATTTCATTATATGTTAAATCAGTGTATTAATGTAATGTTACAGTTGTTGCAGATTTAAGCTAACCTATAAATAATTTTAAAAAAATTGTTCACTGCAGTACGAATGAAATAATTACAAACCTTTCACTACGTCTGTACAAAAGTATTCTTTTTCTTGGAAACTGCCAAGCCAATCGTGCACTAAAATTTTTATCGGATTTTTGACATTAAAGTTTGTCGATTTTATCATGGACGGATCGTTCATGTTTAAAAGCTGACCGTTGGGTTGTTCTCTGAAAGTAATTAAACATGCCAAACGTATTAAATGACACGGACACGAATATTGAATTGGCGCGTCATAAAAAATATCAAAAAATATGTTATTTATTTGACTCATATGAAACATTACCTGGTATAGAGCCAATAAAATACGTGATTTGATATATTGTAAATCTTAAGTTTGTTGTAAGAAAAATGAATTTCTTTTAACGTTGGATCTTGGTTTTTGATCGAATAATCAACAGTGTGAACAAATTTTAAACAGTTGCCTATACATAAATTTATAATTTATTACATACAATTATTTGAGATCTATTTTTAATTTTTATGATCAAAACATAAAATAATTAAAATTTAAAACTGCACAAATATTTATTAGGATTTTCATGGACGTATCTACACCATCATTATCATCTGATAAGTAATCTATCAGATAAATATTGTGTGAAGTAGAGTTTTAAAATAGATATTAAAAAAATACATTTAAAGATTATATAGTAGTGTAACAAGTAAACCTTGTGATCGACTTGTTTTATGAAGTACTGTTGAACTGCTATTTGACCGGGACAAAAGAAATGGGCATTAAATCTTTTGTATTCTATCGAATTTCAAATTTTAATTAATTTAAATAGGATTTCAACCATGACTTTGAAATATTAAACATCATATATTATTATTATTATTTATCGTCCTGCAACAGTGATGCAGTTTGGGGTGACTAGGAGAGGCAAAGCACCTCTTGACAAGACGATCCATCTCCTCCTCTAAATAAATAGTAGACTATGAAATATAATTGATTTACAGAAATTTGTATCATATCTAATTATAATGTTTAAAAATCTGTAAGGTTATAGAGTTGAGCGCATTGAATTTTCGATAGATCAATTCTATGATTGGCTCACTTGGTTCACAATACTGTATGTCACATAAATGAAAAAAAAATTGATGCAAAACTAATAATAATTGTAACTTGCTTAGTATGAACGTAGCAATCGGTTAGATTAGACAAATACTTTCTTAAAAGCTTGCAAAACTAACAGTTTTTTAATTTTTTCGCAATTAAAATTTAAAGAATGTACGCCTATTTTGCGAGTTACTCATTAAATAAATAATCTCATACCTACTATGATTAAATATTCATTGTCTGATCATTATACTATCATATCGTATTTTTTTTCACGCTGTTATATACCGGTTATATTTTTAGTGAATCTAGGATAAAGTGATTATTTTTCAAACTCTTGATTATTGAATCGACTATGAATCGAAACGAACTCATAAAGACATCATGTACCCATACGTTTATCTTCATTTTACTAACGCAGCATATACCAATATTGAACATTTAGCAATTTCAATGTTATGTTTATAAGTCAAATATTAAAATGAATTGACCAAATTAACAAGCTATAAAATGTAAGAATATTATTTATGTTATCTCATTAGTTGGGTTTGAATTTTTAAGCAATTTTGGAGTAAGTATGTAAAATATTGATATTTAAAAATGCTAATATCTATAGTTTAAAAATTAAAATATTATTTTAAAAAAAAAACCCAAAAAGAGAATGAAATTAAATTAATATTTTTACATTGAATTATAGACCAATTTATTTTTATTTTAAAACAAACAACATAAAATTAAAACTGCTTAACGCTAATTCGCTGTATTATCTATTTATATGGCAAAAAAAACAATCAAGAACGACGTATTCTCAAGAAATTTTAAATTGTTATTAAAAAACAAAAAAAAAACTACATGTACATAAAATACACTCTGTATAATACACACGTATATATATATATATATATTATATAAACTGACTGCAGATAATAAAACGAGCAATCAATTGACCTAACTGTGCGTATTGGCCTCTATAGTAACAGCTTCACAAAATTAACACAATTATAATATCGGGCAATTTTCTGTAGTATGATACAGTGTTTTGATTATATTAATATTTAATTGATATATCGTGTATCGTTTTATATAACTTTCTTACGCGCGGAGAATTTTTATGTTTGGTCAATCTGTTGGATTGTATTTGAAAATTAAAATTTAATTCACTACTTTTAAATTTATGAACTTTGTTGTAGTCTTTAATTCATTTAGAATACTATTGTATATTTTTTACACTTTGTTTTGTCATCGCAGTGTATAATTAACACTAGGAAAATATTACTGACTGTTAAATAACTATAAGGTTAGTGCATTAAGGCAGGTAGGTACGAAATGTTTTCTTACATAAATTATAAATGCGTTAGTTCATGAAAATACAATTATTGAAAAAGGTGTACCAACTATTCGTTAATTTACGTCATTTTACATAATAATGTCATTAAAGAGGATCCAAAGTTATCTCTAAATGCCTTTATCTGACGGTCATAAACGATGACAACAATCTTCATTCGTCCGAAATCGATACAAAAACTATTCACTAATTTTGAAATAACAATCAAATCCTCCTAGTAATAATGGGTTCGACTGTAAAATTTTAAATTCGAGATTTTTTGATCGAAACGATGTTGCGTTCTCAAACAAAACACGTAGCAAATGCCGACTCGACATAAATGAAAAGTACTCACCGCTTGGTAACACAATGCAGTATTGCAAAATAATTAACAGCATAACGTTGCTGCTACTCATGAAATACTTTGAAGTCGTTATCATTCTTACACAATAATACTTCGAACACACAAGATCGTTGTATGGTGTTTGATAGTCGAATTTAATTTAATTTCATCTCCACTTTTAACATACAAATAAAGGAAAAATTCTTATATAATATTATAGTACCTATTATCTACACAGTTGTCAAATGGTATCATAATGTACTGCTTGCGGCACCGCACACAACCAACTCGTGCACTTATTATGACGAAAAATCATATCTCAAAAACACATCATATAATTATAATTATAAGTGTGTGTGTGTGCTCGCGCGTGCGCGTGTACGTGTGTCTGAATGAAAAAAAAAAACATTTTATTTACTTCAGACGAGATTCTAGCGATGTGATTTTATCGATTTTGACTGTTGACCCCGAAATATCGAATGTCTTAGGAACAGCTATCGTCTATTTCTGCAATATCAATTTATCTACAACATCAGCTACCAATAAATTATTCATACTATTGGTATACATCACCATTAGTTAATTATTATGTAAATACAATGATATTACCAAATGTACATAATTTGTTATGATGACACGTTATTTTATGGTGCACTATGAAAAAATAGCTATACAATATTTTAGCATATATATAGGTACAAATAGTTCCGCTTCGAACTCTATCAACGCGCAAGTCTTATGCTTTTATAACATATGCTAGTGTTCTAAAATTACATCTTTTTTTAAAATTTTTTATAAAACATTGTTCAACTCAATGAGGAAATTCTAATATAAACTGTGACTTGTATGGGTAGAAATTGTTTTCAGTTTTTAGATAATAATATAATCTACCTTTCAGTTGAAAAAAATATCGTAAACGTTGGACCTAACATAACTGTAGTTATTTATATGATTCTTCAGCAAATGATACTTTTTTTTAATCAATATTTTAGTTATCTAATATACATATTATAATTATGTAAACATATTTTATTAGCCACTAAATAATTTATTTAAAGTTTAAATCTTGAACATAGAATATTGACTGGCAACTAACAATTTTAGAAAATAATTGTTTAAACAAACTTTAATAATTCAAAGATGAATCGGGTAATACACAATCGTGTGCATAAAAGGCTAATAACGATCATCTAAAAAAATCAATAATTATTTGAATATAAAGATTGAATTGAACCAAACTAATAATAATATATTAATTATGATGATATTAAATCTATTGTTTACTATCGATGTTGGTATCGATTTTATTTATAACAAAAAGTTTAAAAGTTAAAAAGTGAAAAGTTAAAAAATTGAATTAATAAATATAATAATGGTCAAATTCCAATTGATGAATATGTTAAAAAAAATTCTGCAAAAATATAACTATTGATTTTAAAATTTTACTCGGGCGCAGTTTACATGTCTGATTTTGAGTTTATCTTTATTTTGAGCACAGTTTACAATCGTCGGAAAAATCATACCCAAACTTATTTTAAATTAAGTAACGAGCAATTTATATAAAATGTAGGCCAAACTAAAATTCCTTCTAGTTTTATCATTTTCTCCTCAAAAGTTGGGTAGAAATAAATAATAGTAACAATAGAGGAGAAATTTAGGTTATCACACAAATACATGCATAAAAATATGTGCATCATAGAAACAGGATGTAACGTGTTGCGTTATGGTTACACTCAGAGCAGGCATTTATAATTTAATAATTTAGTCTGTTGTATTCTCACCTGTTGTACCTAAACAAAATAATATTATACTCATAGCATTGTTTTTAAGCAACCATTCAAGGTTATTAATTTTATTGTTAAATTGGTTATTTAATAAAAACGATTGTCCCTGTAAGCCACTAAATAATTCACGATTTTATTGAAGTCACTTACCACATTTTTTTTTTTTTTTTAAGAAAGACAGTTTACAATCTGTACACAATAATTACAATAAGCAAATTTGATATTTGCATATTATAAATAAAGTAACATAAATATTGTGTTGAGGAAAAAACCCAATGGTAACACCTTCTTTACTACTTATAATACACTTATCATAGTAATTATTATACGTCATCATAACAAGCCACAATATTATGAAGTAGAATGTCAAAAATTATAAAAAAAAAATCAATACTTTTTCTAATTTATTTATTCAAATAAATAATAAAATATTTTAATGATATATAAATTCTGATATATCAATATATCAATATTTATTTAATTATTTTTAAATTAAAGAAAATAAATAGTACGATATCTTTGTAGCTGTATAAACATAAATTAACGAAAAAATATAATATACTTTATTAAATTACTTTAGATTTAAGAAAATGAATAGAACAGTATGTTTGCAACTAAATAAACACAAATTATGTAATACATATTACAATAATAATGATACACAACACCACACACATACACAAATGAGTAATGCCGGAATCTGCAAATTCGAATATAGTCAAAGGCGACACATCAACATTAATAAAGAATAAAGTTCGATACGACAATCAACACGACGCTCAATCGCTCACCCAACGTCATTCCAATAATTATACATTTTTCTATACGTTTGTTTTATAAGTGAAATAAATTTAAGTAACAACAGTGCATCAAACATTTTAGCTTGTTTCAAACAAATTTAAAAACACTTTACACTCTAAAAAAGAGGTAATACTAGGTTTTTAACAAAAAAAAAAAAATTAACAAGTGGCTGTGGACCGTAAAAGAAAAAAAAATTGCATATTTTCCTTTTTTTTAGCTCATAGTTTTTTGGCATTACACCTTATTGTATAAAAGAAGTTTTGAAATTCAAAACTTATTCCTTCATCTAGTTATCGCATGAAATCAAGTTTACTTAAAAAAATTATTTTTCGGGGCATTTTGTTAAAATTTTCGAAAATTGTATAAATGATTAAATAAAAATGTAAAATGACATTGCATCAAACGTTCTAACCTATTTTTAACGACTTTTAGAATTTATTTTTTTTACATTTATTAATATTTATTATTTACTAGTTTATCACATTTTTATCATAATTGAAATAATTATTTTAATTTCTAACACGGACTAAGTTATATTATATCTAGTAATAATTATAGTATATCTTGGTCAATGATTTTTAATTTTTTTTATCAAGGCTACGGTGATTATACATGTATAATATGCCTATATAAAATACCAAATTTTTAAATGGGGTGAAAAAAAACCCAAGAATAAAATAGTGATATTGACTTTATTATTGAAAGCAAATTACCCACATTAAGATCAAGAAAAAATAAAAAGCAATTTGGCGATAAAGCAAAGTATGAGCCAATAATTGATCCTTATAAGATATTTTTTGTTGAAGTATATAATATTGTTATGGATAGTGTAATAAATAGTATGAAAAAACAATTTTTGTCAAATTCAAAAATATATGCGATTTATATTGTTTATCTTCAAGCAACTTCAATGACATTAAATATAGTCTTTCAGCTAAAACACTCAATTTTCTTGTTTTAAATTAATAAAATTTGATTCAGAAGTTACTACTGTTAAATTAAAGTTAGAATTAATACACTTTTCTAATAACTGGGAGTCATTAAAAAAAAAAAAAAAAAACATTTTGGAGACCTATACCTTGAATCACAACGATGATGAAGATAATGATAATAATAATGAATACAATTTAAAGAAATACAATAATTGCACAACACAATATACGTGGAAAAATTATGCTTTCTTTTGTTATACTTTGCTTATGAAATAAGTAATAGTTATAGCACATTGACTTAAGCTTATAAATTTTTACTTACTTTGCTAACGACACAAGTAAGATAATTTTTCCGGAAGGTATAACTATAATATTATAAGATTAATTTTATTATTGTTATAGGTTGATTGTGAAAGATCATTCTCTGTAGGTACTTAAATGTATTAAAATAAAATTGAGAAGCACATTATCCGATTCATATTTAGAAGATTTTATGCTAGAAACATTTTTGAAATTATATTGATAGAGAAAAAATTATTGTTAAGTTAAAAAAAAAGTGCATTACCTACTTAATAAAGAACTCTCATATTAAATTTTTTTGCTATATTATTTATATACAAGTTTTATTTTAATACATATAAAAGTCAGTAAACAAAATTGCAATTTTTAAAATTGTATATGGAGAGGGGGGGGATTTGAATCACCTTTTACCTTAAAAAACATTAGTAATATTTGATTTTATATATAATATTAGATATTATAATATAAAAGGCCGTTCTAAATAATTTTCCCAGATAGAAAAATTCTGTCAATCCGTATATGTCTTGATGACCAATTGTAAATATTTTATCAATGGTATAAAGCAATAATATATTATATTAATGTTAATATCTGTTGTACAATTATAGAAGTGTAGCATAAAGATAATTTTATTTAACCACAGCGAGTCGATCAAAAAATCAAAACTTATTTATGCAAGTAGTAAAAATATAAAATATATATATATATATATATATCAATATAAAAAATATTATACAGCTCAACTATATATTAATACATAATTCAACTAACTAATAAATAACACTTGTTTTAATAATATTAAAGATTTTCATTTTATTCAGTGATGGATTTACTCGTAGCATTTTATTCTACTAATCTCGTGTGGCCGCTTTTAAAAAATAATCACCGTTTTCCCTGAAACAAAATTAATTTATCATATTTTTACGACCTATTTATTTAACAGTGGTATGGAAAATGTGTACAAATAGATTGCAAACCCTTTTATATCTACGAATTCGCCCATATAAGTTGTGTAGGATTGATTACACATGTTTGCTTCATAGTCTTTCCAACTGGAACACTTATATGCAATGTAATCGTCTTTGGCCCATATGGAGTGTGCGTAGTAATGATAGGCTGATACGTGACTACACGAAGTAGCTATTAACACAGAATATCACTTAAATATAATAATATGCACTACAAGTCGCCACCAACACTATGGTAGTATATGTATACGTTAAAGAAATTAAAGCCTGCTATTAACTAAGACGAAAAAGTTTCCAGGCAATTTCTAATTAAGTTACAAGGTAACCATACTTTAATATACCATACTAAAAAATAAAAATAAAATCAAACTATTTCAGTGATCAAAAATGACTTTCCATGAACATCGATTAAGCCTTGCAGATATATTAGACTTTTTGTTTTGTGTAATGGTTAAACTTTATTTAGATGGAATTGGACTTAATTTTTTTAATCAATTTAAAATAATGCCTGCAAAAGATATATCTCAAAATACTCAACAAATTGTAAAATATGAATAGACGTTATCATTATAATTTCTGAAAATATATTTTTGTAAATCTGAATCCACATAATCCGCAAAAGTTGTTCATTTTTCACAGTAAAAATAGAATTAATGAAATCTGACTGTATCACGAATTCACGAAGTATGGGAATATTTCTTGTGATGCAAATGTTTACACAATAAATGCATCGGCTCCAAAACCCTTAAAAGGGTTCTAAGCTACTGCATTTTCCATACATACCAACAAACTAATAAAAAATTAACATACATACTAATAGTACAATTTTTAAGTTTAAATTTATTAGTCTTTTTTTATATATTTTGATGGATAAACTTTCTTATTTTATTTATTTTTTTTTTTATTAACCTTTTTAATTAATTTAAATTCAAAACTATTCAAACTATTTATAATTCAACTCCTTAAAAAAATAAAAAGGTGATAACGAGTTCAAATTATTTATCAAAATTGTAATTGGATTACTAAGAGTTTATATATTTTTTGCTCTCTTAAAGAAATTATTCATTGTCACGTCGTGTCAAAAATATTTTCGATCGTGTCTAGGATGACTTGTTTGTGCACGTAATATGTATGCTAGAGAACACATACTAAGCCACATTCACACACTAATAATTATTTACGGGCTTTGCGGTTAACACATCAGAGATTTTTAAACTACCTAAATAAAAGCAGCCTTAAAAAGATATCGGTAGTAGGACACACGATTTAAAAGGATTTCATCCGGACCATTTTAATAAAATTTTAAAAATCAATTATATTTACATAATGAGCTCAAAATATCTTATGTGTATCAAGAGTAAATATGTTATAAAACATAAAAATTATTCGCGATTTTTAGAAATATTAGATAAGCAAAATGATACTATATATGTAAACTCATAAACACGAGTCAATGGTCTTGACCGTAAACCAATTATTACTATTTGAAACTTTAAACGTTATACGTACATAGGTTTTAAAGACATTTATTTAAAATCTAATAATAAGTGAAAACTATCGAACTCCGTTATAAGATAAAGTTACTTTGATACTCGAAATTTGACAATCAATCTGTAGTAAAGATATTTTCCTATTTATAGTTAAGAGAAACCCTAAATGAAAATATGCGTAACGTTTCAGAATAAATAGACCGAAACGGTTTTCATTATCTAATTTAAGATAACTATCAATGATATTCGTGTTACATTTTGATATTATTTTCCTTTTAATTATTAAATAATATTTTAATTTTTAAGTAGTTACATTTTTCACAATCCGGTTGCTTTTTTCCTCCATTTGGGAAAAAATCCATATGACCAATAGATTTGCTTAACCCGTCTTGACCAGCGTTAGTATGTATTACATCAACAAACATGGCATCAGTAATAGCTAGTCTATCTTCTGGATCACTTTTCTCGTACATCGGTTTTGCGGGATCTAATCCTGAAATATATTAATTAATATAAACATAAATGACTAATAAAAATTGTTGAAAGATATTTAATTAGTAATTTATTACTATAACAATTAAAAATACTACAATTAATTTATCAAATATAATAATGAATGTTTAATTTATGATTTGCAGTATTTGTAAAAAATATTAAATACAATTGAAGATCACCTCATCAAAAAATTCTTAATTGTTCATATACAATAAGAACTTAGCTAACATTGAATTTTTAACTATTACTATGTAATAATCTAATATTATAATATAGTTTTTGTTATTTTATTAACTTTTAGAATATATTGTTGACCCGATCTAAACTGAAGGTTGCACGAAATCGATGACACCGCCATTTTCACCCTGCAGGCTATGAAGAAAACCTCTTCTTGCCGTATTTATAGTTGTTTTTATTTATTTTCAAACCAATATTATTCATTTAAAAGTATTAAATATTATTTTAGCATGCATCATTTTGATTACCTGTGACCCGAGGAAGGTTGGGTAAATTTTTTCCGACGAATCCGGCAATATGTGCTCCCATACTGTGTCCTATCACGTGTACACTATCATAGGCTATCGTCAAGTTGTATGTTATCTTCGTCAACACCTTGGCGATATCTCGAGCAATATATTTGACCCTTGCTTTAGCGACTGCGTATGTTAAATCAGTCGAATATTGTTTCCAATCCACACAGATCACATTGTACTCACCCACTTTCAAATATGCTGAAAAATATTTATTTTTTTTTACAGTAATAACTAATAATAATATAGTTTAGACCCTTAGTATTGTAAGACTTTGAAAAACATAAAATGGGTGTGTCTATTATAAATGGCTCTTGTATAAACTTGTATTCATACGTTTTTGTTGGATTACAATTATATTTATTTTTAATTTTTATACAATATTACAAACAAAATTATATTATGTGTTTATGTCACATCCTATATAATACTATACCGTCGCATTGCACAATTTAAGAGCTGAGTATAGCAATCAGATTAGTTAATTTATTAGTACTATTCAGTTGTCGTTCTCTATGATTTTTTAAAGAATGAAAATTCATTTTAACATGAGCAGATCTATCAAAAATATAACTTTGTAAACCCGGGACACATATTTACTCAAAATATTGAGTATTAACTGAAAAACAGAATAAAAGACAATCGGTCAGTAACTCATCGATCCGTATTAAATACTTACATGATAGCAGATATATGTATTATTTTGATGACAAAAACATTTAATTAATTACTATTTGTTTACTTAAAAGTCAAATTATAATACAGACTATTGTTAAATGCATGTCTCTGTTTCCTTAATTTTTATTTTATATTGATATTTATATCGTACATTTATCCATAGTTTATTTAAAAAAGTATTATTGTTATATTTAGTACCTACATGGTAATAGTTAATTTATGTTTTAAATAATTATTTTATTAAATAAAAAAAGTATAATAGCAACACCATATAATAAATTGTAATATTTAAAAACAGCGAGAATACAATAATATATAGTGAGTGATATTTTCCGGTCGTTACTGGCAACTATTGGAATATGATAACCGAAAAGCACCAACGTCTTAAAACTTTTTAGGTCATGCATAAAACTATTTTTAAATTATTAAGTAAACCTTGATAAAAAAAATATTTTCAAAATATTGTAGCTCTATACAAAACTATATACATTACAAAACACACAATACTTTTTAATTAAAAACTTACAAATATGTTGTATGCTTATCCTGAAATTTTTCGAAAAATGAACTAATCTATTCATTAACAACTAAATTATCATTGCACTTATCTCTACAAAAACTCTCTTAAAAGTGTTAAGTTATACAATATAAGCATTAGTGTTCCCATAGGGTATACAGATATACTCTCCATATACGCAGTATATACCTACTCAAGATTTTTTTTATAAAATCATGGGTACCTATACTGCTCAGTGTTGTGCCATAGTTAAATGTAGTTAGATAAATTTATCTAGATAAAACACTCGTATCTATTATCTTATCTAGATAAATTATACAACTGGTATCTCACATTCTCACTGCCATCTAAGATAGAAAACTAAGTCATCTAAATTAATTTATTTAGATTGTTCACGAGTCACAAACATCATATTTTCAAATATTATTTTAAAACATTTTTATGAATTATGATATTAACATTTTATGAGCCGATAAAATACAATAATTATAGGTTATTACTATATTATACAGTGAAACCTCTACTAACGAACACCTCCTAATAGCGGACACCTCCCAATAGCGGATGATTTTTGGGGAACGGGGACATTTTCACTATTTTTCAATAGGAAAATCTCTGAATAATGGACATTATTTTATTAGGGAATTTTTAAAATGATGGTAAATCCCTAATAATTATTTGAAAATAATACGTATTCACATACGAATGCACTCTTGTAATAATGTAATTACGATAACAAACTCGTTATGGGACGATACGATTACGACAAATTCGGTTATCGGTGAAGTGGTTATGTGTTATGACAAAAGTATGTCAGTTATTGACGCATGACGGTTTTCGACGCGATGACTGCATTAATCATAAACAAAGCTCACCAATTTTTTCAAACAAAAATAATTTAAAAATACATATACATAATTTTGATTTTGATTGTAAAAATATACTTTAAATAATAATATGTAATTAATAATAATTTGTAAAAATATAAAAATAATAATAATTTACAATAAATAATAAGTAATAACATTATATGTATGCAGTGGCGTTTTCTCTGGGTGTGCAAGTTGTGTGTTAACGCCCTAAACATTGATGTCATACATGTGTGTAATATTGTAATTTGTAATTCATATTAGTATATTACATGGTTATATAATTTTATTTACAAAATCTTAAAATAATTGTCATGTAAAAATAATAATATCAAATAATAAACTATTGTTACTATTGTCTATTTTAAGCTCTAAACTCGACCATTCGCCCGCGCCGTCTGCAACTACGACGCGCAACGGCGTCCAATAAGATTACGCCGATTACGGAATAATATTGTATTATGTTGTGTTTGTGTAGGGTGTAGCCGTGTAGGACGTTAATGTTTCGAACAACGACTTGTGGTATCTAATATCTCATATTCGTAATTTGTCGTGATATTTTCGGATAACTTCGGTGCCATGTTAATACTAGACCAAGTCGTTGAAAATGAAATTAACGACTAGCCACTACTCACTAGTCTAGCGCTAGCCTATACACTGTGTTTGGACCGTTAGTGGGGATCGTCGCGGCTGCACGTTATCCTGTTTACGTCGTACACTCGTACTGCAAGACTGCAACGCCGATCGTCGAAAACATAATATATTTTTATGTTAATTAATATTAATATTATTATTGTATATTTCCGTACATCGGTTCTATGCATTTTTATTGGGTTAATGGGTTAGATAATTCAAGACAGTGAGGTATTTATTTTTATTTAAAATACACTTGTTACTAATTTACTATACGTCCCGTGTAGTTTTAATTACTTGAAAATTAAATGTATAATATTGTTTAAATTATTATTAACTAAATTTAACTTATTCCATATTAACAATATGTATAACCGTAGCGAAGTTGTAAATCAATTAAAACAAAAATGTTTTTCAAGACTTTCATTTGCTGAAAAAAAAGTTTTAGTTGAAAATGGTAGACCGTGTCCAGATCTTGACATTTTAACAACAGTAAAAATTAAAAAGACTGGAGTTGATAATACGTCATGCACTCGGCATTTTCGTAAAGAACTTTATAATATATCTGATTGGTTATGCGGTTGTGAAGTATCGAATAAATTTTTTTGTTGGTCTTGTTTACTATTTTCTACCAAAAAAACTGTTTGGAACAATCAAGGTTATGATGATTTAAATCATTTAAATACAGCTGTTAAAAAACATACTGAATCAGAAATTCATATAGCTGCATATTTTAAACTTAAAACATTTTTATCATCCTCAACTGCTAGAATTGATATATCATTAGATAAACAAAGAAAAATAGATATTCAATTACATAATGAAAAAGCTGCAAAAAATAGAGAAATATTAAAAAGATTAATAAATGCAGTATGTTTTTTAGCTAAACAGGAATTACCTTTTAGGGGACATAATGAAAACAAATATTCAGTTAATAGGGGAAACTATATGGAATTATTGATTTCTAGCCAAGAATTTGATCCATTGTTACAAGAACATTTAGATACATCTACTATTTTTCGAGGCACTTCTGTTTCCATACAAAACGATTTAATAAATTCTGTTGCTGATGTTATTAAACATGAGATTTTTAATGAAATTCAAAATACACAATACGTGGCAATTATGCTTGACGAAACGACTGATATTAGTAATAAATCGCAATTATCGACAGTACTGAGATATTTTTCACAAAACGAAAACAAAATTGTTGAACGTTTTCTTGGATTTGATGACATGAGTGCTGACAAAACAGCAGCCTCATTATTTAATCACGTAAATCAAGTAGTAGAAAAATTTAAAATTGAAAGCAAATTAGTGGCACAAACATATGACGGTGCAGCAGTAATGTCTGGTCATTTAAACGGTTTGCAAAGTAAAGTTTTAGAGAAATATCCTAAAGCTATGTTTACTCATTGTTATGCGCATGTTATTAATTTAATACTTCAACAATCATTAGAATGCAACAAGGAACTTAAAATATTTTTTCGAGGTCTTAACTCTTTACCTGTTTTTTTTTTCTCATTCCCCCAAAAGACTAAAAGCACTTTCAGAATTTATGACTAAAAAATTACCCACATTGGCTACTACTCGTTGGAACTTTACTTCACGATTAGTTCATACAGTTCATAATCATCGAACATCATTGGTTGATTTTTTTATGTTTGTCTATGAAAGTGGTGATTTTGATCATGTTACTGGAATGACAGCAAAAGGATTTGCAAACTTTCTTCAAGAAAATAAAAACATTTTTATTATACAAATATTATCTAATCTTCTTATTTTTACTGACGTATTGTTCAATATTTTACAATCAAAAAATTTTGATATTTTATTTTGTAGTCAAAAAATACTTGATTTTAAAAATCAATTAAACCAAGAAAGGGAAAATTTTGATACTATATGGGCATCGTTTACTGAAAATTCAAACGAACTTGTAAGTAATCGCAGGGTTAGACAAACAGAAACTGATAAAAAAGATTATTATAGACGTCTCTATTTTGAAATAATCGACAATATACAAACTCAAATTAATATCCGTTTTAAATCGTTTGAAAAATTGCAATATTTTAATTTACTTAATCCTTCAAAAATTAAATGTTTTGCAAAAAAAGATAATTTTCCATCTAATTTACTTAAAAATTTACAAGACATTTATGGCGATTTTTTCAACTATGGTAAACTACAAAATGAACTTCATGTATGGTACACCTTAAACGAATCATCTGATAAAAGCCCTATTGAAATTATGAATTATCTTTCTGAAATGAGCTTAATTAGTGGATTTTCCGAGGTGTATAAATTGGCACAATTAATATCTACTATACCAACAACCACCGCTTCAGTGGAGAGATCATTTTCATCTTTAAAAAGAATCCATACATATTGTCGTTCAACTCAAACTCAAGAAAGGATGAACAACTTAAGCATAATATCGATAGAAAAAGAATTGGTTTTCAAATTAAGAGCAAATAGAAGTAAATTTTATGAAGATGTTATAAACAAATTTATTGAGAAAGAGAGAAGAATAGAATTTGAATTCAAATAAAAATCAGTCTATAATATATTCATTATTATATTAATTTGTACATTTTCAGTTTTATATTATATTTAATTTTATAGATGTTGGATTTGGATGTATTTTTAAAAATTTAAAAGTATTTAAAATAAATAATTTTAATAATATGTTGATTGTTAATAGTTGATACGAATTTATTTCCCGTAAGGGGAGTTTTCCTAATTGTTTTCCTCACACATTAACGCCTAACGCCGAAAGTCAGGAAACGCCACTGTATGTATGTATATATACATACATAGTACATTATTATACAAATAGATTTCAAAAATGTATCCCCTCTGAATAACGGACACCTCCGAATAACGGACAAAATGTTGGTGACCAAGAGTGTCCGCTATTCAGAGGTTTCACTGTATATTGTTTTTTGAGTACGGAAATTATTTTAGGCTGACGAAAGCTGTACCTTATGATGATATTCATTGTTTGTCGTCGATTAGAAACAACAGTAACATAATATATTAGTACATAATTAACTGGCAATACCGATAATAATTATAAAATTGTATATCCAATGTTATGATGATGACATAATTATACTGAATAGACCAAATCTAATTTTATAAAAAAAATTATTATTGTTATTTAGAAAATAACGCCATGCGGTACATGGAAAATCTTTTTTTTTAGCACTCTATTGTTTTCAATTGAAATTATTAAGACTGTGCCGAGTATACACTCAACAAATTTGGTAGGTAGGAACATCACTGTATAGACATATTTATTTTTCTAAAACTTATATTTGAAATTCATAAATTATGGTTTATAAAATATAATCTATAAGTAATAATTTAAAAATTCAAAAATTAAATTTTGTTATTAAAAAAATACAAATTAGTAATAACAAATCATTAAAAAAAAATACGAGATCCTGTAAAATTCTAGATGGTCTAGACTATACCTGATAATAATAGGTAAATCAGGTATAAGCTATTTATTAATAAGTATTAGGAAAAAGTCAAAAAGTATATTTTTCCAATCACTACTATATAAAAAATTTAAAGCTTACATTTTACGTTGTACGAACAAACGCCCTCTTTTTCTTGAGTAGTGCCAAGCCAACCGTGAATTATAACTTTAATTGGATTATTTTCGTTAAACGTCGTCGACTCGATCATATGTTCCTCACTTCTGTTTAAAAGTTGACCGCTGGTGTTATCTCTTAAATTTCCATATGCAAAAAAAAAAAAATCTCTTAAATTTGAAAAAATTACAATCAATTTTATTTAATAATCAAATTTAACCATTTATTATTAAATATTATTTATACTATTTAAAAATTCAACCTTGTATAAAGCCAGTAAAATACATGTTTCGATGTATGGTAAAGTCTGACTTCCTTATGATAAAATTCATCATTGTGATAATTTTTTCGGCCAACATAAAATTCATTTTCTTTATCGACTGAACCTGAATAAATGTAAAAATTAATATTTATTCTAAAAATATATTTGATATTATACAATATTTTAATATTCAATTATATTATTAGGTACCCGATTTTTATGGAAATGCATATTCTTCTACAATTCACCTAAAATTATTTTATTTCAAAATGTTAACATTTTGTATCATGCAAATTCTATGACTAAACATTTTTTGCATAATTTTGCATATTTTAGTAAAAATAACTTAAAAGTTTAATTTTTTTTTAAATAATTGATGTTTTTTTATTTTTGCTCTAATTCACTAAATACATTTATTTATTTTTTAAATTTAAATATTTTAAAAAAAATTTTTCAAAATTTAAGTTTATTGCCACAGCTTGTTATTACTAGTTGAGGAACACAGCTTAATGTATCTTACTATTATGATAAGAACTTTGATAAAGTCAAAGAAATTATCAATATATTTAATGAAAACGATGCAATATCTATTCAAAAATTTCAAGATTTATTATAAAGAATTCAATAAAAATTAACTTGCAGTAATATTATTTAATTTTCAATGCATCACAGAAACCATCTGATAAATATAAAAATCAGACGTAAACTAACAAAAACCATCTCATCGGTTCAAAATATTAAAGTCATGTAAACGAGATGGAATTCACTAAACTTAAACTAATGCAAGTATTATCAAAGAATCCAGGATATTATTAAATCATAAAAATTTGTTGAATACTAAGCGAAGAAATAAGCAACGATAAGAAAGGCATTGAAGATTTGTCACCTAAAGAAATTTCGTGTTTTAAATATATATCTATCGTGTCTTGTGACGTAAAAAGAAGTTTTTCAAAATATAAATTTATGCTACATGACAATCGTAAAAATTTCCAATTCGAAAATTTAAAATAACATTTTGTATTTTCACGCTGGTATTTGCTCTAAAATAGATATTACATTTTCCATAATTAATTTTGCATTTATTTAATTAAACAGTAGATATAATAGTTTATATACATTTACAAGCAGAAGTATACTGATATTTAAATTGTATTTCTTTTTTTTTACATAATATGTTTTGTAATTTTTTTAAGATGTTTAATTTTTTTTTTACATACAATAAAGAATTTTTTGCATAATTTTTAATTTTAAGTGCATAAATATGTGCATATTTAACAATTGTTCTATAAAAATCTGGGCCTTATATAGTTATATATTATTATTCAAGTGCATATAACGCATGTGAATTTAATCCAAGTCAAACCCGTTTTTGATTTTATCTTTTCATGCTCAGTAGTATAACTATTTTCACTAATAGTAATAAATTTAATATAATTGAAAAAAATGAATTATAATCTATTTCTTCCACGTAACATATTTATATATTTAATTAATTTTAATGACTATATTATATTTCATACTTCAATAAAAGACTTACCCTAGTTTTTTTTAAAGCAACATTTAAAAGGTGGACAAGTCGGTATCGCTTTGGTATACATTAGGTATCGAGTAGGTTACTAAAATGAATGTGTTAAATTTGAATTCAATAACAAATCATTATATACGAAAAATGATTCTGAGTGAAGACGGACCTGTCAGCCTATATTACTGAGTATATTTCATATTATCTTTTTGATATTTTTATCAAATTAATTTATTTCACTATTAGTATTATATAATAAGTTTACTTAATTTTTGCCTAAAATATTACATATATTATAATATTAATATTTAATTATTGTATAAAATATATTTATAACAACTTTTGAATCAATACCACCTTACATTAAAACAAAGTGAATAGGTTTATGATTTAAACAAGTAATATCTTAAAATCAATCTACATATTTTGAAAATGTCTTTACATATAATTAAATAAATTATATACATATAAGTTCTAAGTTCCCATGAATAATATTTTTAAATTATGACAAAATAATAAATATTTTATTTTAATAACTTAAATAAAAGCTTAAATATTTAATTTCGTTCAAATTTTAACTTCAAATATAAAATTATTTTATTTTTTTTTTAATATTTTAGTCTCAGTTCCATAGCATTTATTTTTCAAATCTTAGTTATAAAAATTATGCTTATATATTTTCAATATTCTGATACAAATATAAAAAAATTTTGTAGGATTTAATATTAAGTTTTCAAGAATTTTGAACCAGCTAATTTTCATAGATCTTATACTTATTTTTTGCTTTTAACAACTTAAATATTAAGAACCTTGACTAAGATTTTCAAGCTTTTTAAGTGAGTGAAAAATGTTTAATTGACATTTATAGAAAAAAAAAATTCTAATTTTGATAAATTGCTCAAAAAATTAAAATATTTGTTAAATATTATACATAGAAAGTTATAATAAATTTAAGAAAATTTCGAGATTCTAAATTATTGATTTTTGAATTCTAATAAAATAAAGAAATCAATCTTATTTAACGTAAAAATTCTCCTTTTTCTAATTTTTATTTTATTTTGTTTTTACCGAATATTAAGAAAATTATTAAGAATTATTTACAAATTGGATATTTACTACCATAAACTATCATCAAACTTAAAAATTGAAACATTTTTACTGCACCAAAAGATGATGACAAGAAAAATAACGTATATTAAAATACAATCAATACATTTATCGCTCCGCTCAAAATCTAAAACTTAAAGCCAAAACTTAAATTATCTAATATAAACAATAATTATTTGGTACCAATAAGATTATATTAACAATTATTCTTATAATTCTTGAAATTATTATATTATTTTATATAACATATATTATGTAGTACCAATCAAGAACCTACCTAGTACAATTTATACCGTAAAAATGTGAAATTAATTAAACAACTTACCGCTTTCCGATGAAATATCGTTGGTAAAAACCAAAACGGTAATCATGCATAACAAAGTTATTACTGAAATTTGATGATTTAAGATTTCTAACATTTCGACAAAGTCGTTTTCACGGTGTTTAAATATTAAATTGTAGTCGGTGATAATCAAACAGTCATAAATAAGACTAAATACAAAAGCACCGATCTCAATCAAACAATTTTTTTTAAAACACACTTGTGTTTATGTCAATAATATGAATTTATAAAAAATAATAATAAAATATACATAGTCTTATTAAATTCTTATACAATTAAGATAATATTTAGATAACATTATTTGATCAAACAAGGAAATCTATTATAACTGTATTATACATATAATAGTAGTAAATAGTAATTATTAATTACTTATGCGTATATAATATAATAAAAAATTAATTTAGATATTATTTCTTCAAGTTCTTTTTTAAGATAAGTATTGCGTATTAGTTTTACTCTACGTCTGTTTTAAAAAAATACAACTTATACTGGCTATCGAACGATTGAGAACGTTATACCTCTTTGACCGAACGATTTAGAACACTTCAAATTAACAAAGAATTTACCCCTGACCCCCAAAAAAACAATACGATTGAGAACGAATTTACGTGCAACGTTGTCATATCATTTATTTGGATTTTGAAAAAATTTGTATACATAAAATAAATATTTTTGGAAAAAAATCATAAATTAATAATTATAATCGTATATAAATAAGCGCCTAATAATATGTAATATATAATATAAATAAAAAATTTTAAATATGTAGAACTTATAAAATTTTGAAATATATATTTATAAAAATGAAATAAATAAATATTATGTAATAACAATTTAATTACCTATATATCAGTTATATCGGGATAGCGTAAGCCAACATACTCTAAATAGACTAAATATTTTAATAAATTATTAAAACTTTTATTTCCCACATACCAAATATATTTACTATGAATATTAAGTATTTTATTCTTTTGTTTTTTAGGTATTTCTTTTTATTTACTCTATATCGTAGCAATTTTCAATATTGTTTCTACTTGAGTTTTAATTAAAACTTTAATAACTATTTAATATATATTGCTGGATGAGAGCTGTAAAATTGACTATTATATAATTTTCTCGTATCTGGTATCTAAGTTAGGTATTATTAATATCTAACTAAACCTACAAAAGTCTAATAAATATCAACAGATTATTTTTCTCATATTATCGATTGATTACATTTGGCAACGTTAGAAAAAATAAAAAACCTCGAGCGTTCTCAATCGTATTTTACCGCTTATACTAACTTCAAGTTATGTAAAAAATATTTTCAAAAACTTTAATACTTTTCAAAAGGTATTTATTTTTAAAAGAATTGATAAAATATTATATATACATTACACGCATGCGTATATTATTTATTTTGACCTATTTTAGCTTACGGTATGCAAATATCGGGATGCGACAAACCTTGTCAAACGCGCCCTTCAGTCTATCACTTTTTGCCTAATAACCTCCCTCCTGGTACATAACAAATGAATCTTTACACAAAGACTTTAAAATGAAAACTATTGTTCAGTTTACCAAAAGCCATTACCGAATATTTCACTTAAAACTTCATCACCACCTTAACCCTTTGGTTTCTCGCCTATCATCACGCACTCTTCCTAACAACCATCCACACCGCCTCAAAACTCACTGAAGCGAGATTAAAATTAGTTAATAAATAAACCAATTTTTTTGAAAAGTTTCATCATTGGATAACTTCTCTTTTCATGTGTTCATATAATCTTTTTTATGTATATTGTATTATCATCTTATTCATTTATACTGTGTCAAATAATTACAGATTATATATATATATATATATATATATATATATATATATTTTTTTTTTTTGATAAAAATGAAATAAAAAATAATTCTTTAGGTAAATTATAAAAATATATTTTATTTATAAATTCTTAATAAATCAAGATGACAATCAATGATAACATTTAGGAAAATATATTAGACTCTAATACAGCGGTTCTCAAACTGTGGTACGCAAAAGACTACATGGTGGTACGCGGAAGGCCGCATGGTGGTAGGATTTTTAATCATCAGTGGTATGTGACTGATTAATAATATACTTAAGTTGTACGCGAAATAAAAAGTTTGAGAACCGCTGCTCTAATACATATAATGAATTATGAGTATACATGGTCCGAGCATCAAAGACCAAAAACACATAAAAAAATGTTTACTAGTGCAGGTAATTAGTAAACAGTGGAGATTCATCTCAAAAATGGGCCCTTTTCTTTTTTAGTTCTAATTAATATAATTATAGATCCATAAATTCAAATTCAAATAACTATTTTTGTTCTAAAATAATGAAACCGTTTGAAAATCTAGTATATATTATACATTTAAATTTTTAACCAATAAAATTAACATGCAGTTCAATTAAAATTTCATATGCGTATATTTTGTACTGCAAAATTATTAATTACTTCTGTTAAATTTAATTTATATGCTTGATCGTTTTCTATAGATAGAATTCCAAGTGCATTTAATTTTTTTTTTTACACATTGTGCTTTATAATTAATTGTTGATCAATTTTAATTTAAAAATGAACGTTTCACTGGTGCACCTGTTACAAAGACTGTAAAATATAGCATATACTGTACGACATATTTAACCTAGCTACTATAAATATATAAAAATGCATTTTTAACTTGCATATTTTGTGTTTTTTAAAATCATTTTCGCATTTTTGGAGATTTTTTTGGGTCATTAAAATCCCAGATTTAGTTATATCGATAACCTGTGAGCTTATACGCTTCTTGAAATGTTAACTAATATAATAATAATTATTTATTAGTATATGTATAATATATTTTTTTAATTGCATGAACAATATCATAATAATATAATAAACAATGATAAATGATTATACAAAATTAAAACTATTAGAATACAGATATTAATTAAAATATAAACAATATACATATAAAACATACACCATAACATTGTAAAACTGATGTAGTTATTATGCGTATTATATTAATTAATGTATAGACAAAACCATTTAAAAAAAAAAATTTTAATAATATTTGTATGATTATAACGGATACATTCGGCACTACTGCAGCTTACGGAACCGATAAATAATAACTGCCAGAAAAACTGAAAAAAATATATGTTAAATTCACCATTATTTACTTTTAATAGTATCAATAAAACTATAATATGTGTTAAAAATATTTAGAACGAATAATAATAATAATAATAATAATAATGGTATCGTAGCAAAATAAAAAAAATCCGTTTGAAAACTGCAATTCGACAATTGAATAATAAAACAAAATAATGCATCGTAGTTATCACTTCATAAATTCAAAACACTTACTTGAAATTTGCGTATTCACCCATGTACGTGTAATTCTCAGAATCTTCGCATTTGGACTGCTCGTAATCTTTCCATTTGTCGCATTTGATCGATTTGAACTCGTCTCTAGACCGGATGGACCGCGCATAAAACTCATAGGATTTAAAATGACTGCACACCTCGCCGTACACTAAAATAAGTTCATAAAACTTGAGATAATCTCGACAAACCACGATTTTGAACAGAGAAATCTCCCGGTTAACGTTTAATAATAATAATCGACGTCTTTCACCAATCAATTCACAATTTTTTATCGTATACATTATTTTTTGAATATTTTGATTATTTTTAGTATAGGTAGTGAAATATTATTTTTAAACAGCACATTTTTCGTGCCATTTACAGTTAATTTATTTCGACCTACACGAGTATCTATCTATGCAATCTAAGATACATTATATAAACTATATTAATATTATGTAATATTTATCATTAAAATATATGTGTATACTTGTGAGTTCAAAAGTGTATTATTACTATTTATTGTTGGATATATTTTTCAACTTTCCTTCACACTTTTCAAGATTTAAAAATTATGACTGGCAGTAATTTTTACTGGCGTGTTTAAAAGTTCATTATTATTATACATAGTTCTTATAATAACAATAGTAATATAATTTATATTCATTTCAGTTAAAATTACACATTTCTTTATAAATATTATAATACAATAAAGTATTATTATTATTTTTTTGGTGGTTCAATAAATTTATTTATTCTAATTATTGATTGTTGACTATTATCATCAAGCAGTTTTATTTAAATCTGTATCTGATTTATACGCAACTAATTTTTTTTCTGTTTTCAAGATTTTAATAACAACATTTATTTATAAGATTAAAATGTTCAACATATTTTTTTAAATAATTATACAAAACAATAATAGTAGATTTTAAAAATTAGATTGAAAATTCTGATCTCTTATATGAACGCGGTTATTTGCAATGTAAAAGAAGAAAAAAATCTGTATGCAATTACATCAAAAAATATCAAATGCGTGTAAAAATACTGTCAACTCTAAGCCTGAAAAAGTGTGAACGAAAATTTAAATATAATATCTAGTAATAATAATAAAAAGTTTTAAACACTCCAATTTATAATACTGGCAAAAAATGTTTATAAATATTATAATATTTAAATATAGTGTATAAATAAATATAATATAATATGTACGGTATCTTTATTTTCAGGAACAATGCATATTTAAACTATAAAATTATAATTGATCAATAAACACAGATAAGAAATGTTGGAAATCAATCTCCAAAAAATAACGTTAATTTACACCCCTTGCGCAATTTGACATTACGAAATAATCTTGTTAATGTTACAATAATATTTATCGTCATTAATATTGTTGTACGCTCATACCGTAATCGTATCTGCAGCCCGGTTGTCTGGTGATGCCGCCATTCGGATAGAAATCGATATTTCCTATCGGTTTATGCTGCCCCAACACCAAACTTGTCGTGTGCACGATATCCACAAATTGCGCATCGGTTTGGTTAAGTCTCTCGGTAGGATGTTTACTGAAGAACAAAGGCCTGGCGGGATCCAAGCCTGGAACGTGTATACACGTGTTTAAAATAAATCATTTTCAATCGTGAAACTTTCCACATGCACTAAGTCAATATAGTGCTGCAGGGTTAGTCAAATTTTTAGACGTATAAAAAAATGTCGTTAACAATGATACTGTATACTCAGAAAAACGAACGATGCTATGTTTTCATAATAGTATTCATAGTAAAAGTATAAACGTTATCATTGATTTAAGCGTATTACTATTTACTTTATGTTGTTTAAGTATGTGATTATTATTTTCTTCATCATACATAACGAAAAAAACTCGTTTAAAACAACACGAACCTGATTTTATTATATGCATTACTCTTCATAGACTGTTTAATGGTACCATATATTTTACAATATTGTAAGACTATTTAGAAATTTAAAATATGTTTCTGTTCTATAGGATTTCGATACCGCCTTTGTAAAATTCAAAGTGTTCAACGTTCAACCTAAGGTTTTAAAATTCGTCACCTATGTATGAAAAATCACTTACCCATTTCATACGATTGACTCTCCTACACTATCCCGAGAGGATAATCACCGATGTATGTCATTATAGCTAATTTAAACTTCTCTTTTACTTATATATAAATTTTCAATTATTACACATAATTATTCTTAGTAAAATTGTTGTTTTATTTATTTATTATTGCTTTCGACTTATCATACTACTATATACCAACCTATTAAGTTTATAATTTTTATATATTACATTAAATGATTAATTAAATAATGAAGTACATTATATAATATTCATTAGTAGATATCCACATTTTTTTCGAAAGGTTACCGGTTAAGTTGTTCTATCTCAAACAAGTATACTGTTAGAAACGCCTATATATACGTGCAGTTTACAATTTTGGAATAAAACACGATTATTTTCCTGTTTTAAAAATGTAAGAGTAAAAATAAATTGAATTAATTTACTATTAAACTATAATATGTCTATATTATATTAAATAATAGCTGTGCAAGTGTGTAAAAATTAATGTAAACGCAATTCCAAGCACAAGACGTAATTTGTCCATCACTGTACTATATAAAGTCAGAAACATTTCACAAAAATGTGAACATTACACTTTTTAACAGAAGTATTTATGATATTAATGCATTTATCACCGCGGTTGACATATTACTTTATCAAGGTATTATATACTTTATTTAAATATTAAGTTATTTAATGCTAATTTAGCGTGAGTATTTTATATTTTTGTATGATACTGTATCATTCAAATATTTTTAAATACTTTTTATCAAGATAAAGAATTGTAAATAATTTTACAATATTAAATAAAACAATCGCTAGTGACAAATTATATTTGTAAAAATAAAGCTTGTCTAAAAAAAAATGTTATTTAAATATTTCATAATTTTGTATTTCATGTAATTTACTAGTAATATTCATCAGTAAATTAGATTTAGTATTTGTGAGTGTGTGAGAGTTGTATTTATTTCATTCTAATTTAAAACCTCAAACCACATCTATGAGGAACCCATTCAAGTTATATATTGTCTATGTATAACAATGACAAATTATAACTGTTTGAAAATGTACGGCTTGTTTAAAATTACAATATGCACATTTCCGTTCAAACACAAATCGGAATAAAATTATGAAAATATTCAATTTTGTATGCACATTAACCCAATCTTTTACAAAGCTATTATTGTTTTTATTTTGCCATTTGTTATTAATATTGAGTTAAACAATTTAATCTTTTGTCAAATATCCGCTCAATATATCAAATAATTTTTAAAGATATTTTTAAGTCAACATATCTATTATATTCGCACATATTATAGCACAAAATTTTCCTCAAATATTCAGGTTTTTTATTTGTATAATTATTATTCAAACACATTTGACTGTTCTTATTAGATAAAAAAATAATCATTTCGAGACTTTTAATGTGTTAAAAAAATACTTATGTATTTATGTACTTAATAAAATACTACGAAACATAAAGTAAAATTAATCTGCAAAATTATCGTTTTCAAAAAAAAAAATCTATTTTCTTTAGAAAAAATACATATTTTGTTCAAATACGTAGCCTGCAGTGTAGCAGTGTATTATATATTATGCAGATAAGTACTTGTCAGTTCTTGTCTTATATTACATTGTTATTATTATTCCATCGAAAATTGTTAATATCATGAAAAACAATTAATAGTTATTGATATTGAATTTACATTTATGTTATATGTTATAAACTTAGATATAAGATAAGAATTATTATATGTACATACCAGTGATCCTATGTACTTTTCCTCCGAGCCGTTTACCGGCGAAACCAGCAATATGGGCGCCCATGCTGAAACCTATTATATGTATATGGTCATTGGTCTGAGACGTGTTTTCCGTAATCGTCGTTATCATTTCCCCTATATAGTTTCCGATTTCTTTGCAACGCAACCAGGCCGTAAAGTACGGAAAATCCAATGCAATAACACTCCAATCCACGCACACCACATTGTAATCGAACAATGCAAAATATTCTAGAAAAGTTTTAAATTCATCAACATTGTTTGAAAAAAAATTCTGACAAAACTAAAAACCACCAGTGGTGAATTTATAGATGAATTGCTACCTAGAATTTATCATTGCGCTTAAAATAAATTATTGTTTTTCTACCCACGCTAACCATTAAGCATAACTTAATATAATATTTCATTAACAATATCTTCTTATACCTTACTCGAATAGATGTATAAATGGTACAGTAAATTTAACTCACTCATTTCCTGTAAATGAATACAACCAAAGAAATAAAAATTTTGGATTTATCTATAGTGTACTATTGCACGATGTTCATAATAAATAATAACTAAGATTCAGAAATTGGAGCCCTAATACATGACAATTAATAAAATAAAATAAAAGATAAAGTAGCCAAACTTCTAAGTCAAAACTAAATCAGAAGGTCAATTTGTATTTTTTATTTTATTATTCGCTACTCAATATTGCTCCGTGCAAGTAGGTATTATTTTTTTTTTTTTTTTACATTTTAATTACACAATCTATTACTTAAATATCTATATCAAATAAAATGAATATAATTTTGTGTATGAAAAAAGGATACGATTCATTACGGAATGAAGTATCCTCCCAATAGAAAAACTTCAAAGTCGAAATATTATAAATTTATAAATTGTCTATTTTACCCGTTTTAATTATCGATTTGTTTTAGTACAAATGGCTATTCGAGTGCCAAAGATATAAGTTGTGTCATATTTATAAATATCACCTTAACCAACTGTGAGTAATCTACACCAATTGGTTTTAAGTACAATAAGCAAATACAATTCCATTAAAATTCTTAAGAGAATAGGTGATATTTTTATAATTATTTTATCAAGACATGTCAAATTGTTTTCTTTTAGTAATCGCTTATTATACTATTGGACAACGCATTATATATCATATTATTATATATTATTATACTATAGGTACTGTGCAGTGTTTGACGGTTTTCATAATATGCTGTTGACACACATCTCCATCGAACGTATAACCTTGGATGTTTGGCGCACTCGACCGGATGGCCTGACAGCCTATTCTCAGTAATGATCGAACTAATCGACATAATTTACCGAATGTATCTATATATTATATGATATATATTTATAACTAGAGTCTTGAATTTATTGATTGCGAAATAATCTAGTTTTATCACGAAAACTACGACTCAAATCAAATTTTCCCGACCAACACACCCATGTCCCATTATAACCTACAGTGGGAAGTAAAACCCGAAATAAAACGTAATAAATCGGAACTGTATACAAAGTATAGTTATTGATACCTATCTAAATTATTAATTTATGATACAGGGCGTGCGATTTATTATCGACGGCCAAATAAAATCGATATTGACTCGAGATCCAATTATATCCGAGGGGAGAAATCGCGCGTTCCACGTCATAGCCAGCCATTCTAAAAACCATAAGATCAACGAACTGCAATGCCGACGACTAACCACCCCCGTACTGAACACACTATGTCGACCGACACTATCTTTAAAAACAATTTCCTAGTTTCTCCGTTAGTCAATATTCGAATAGAGGTACTTTCCGTATCTATAAGCTGTGTATAACACTAACCTAACCTAACCTAACCTTGCACTGCATTAAGCGGATTAAGCGTTTAACTACCGTTGGCCCGTTGAATTATCTTACACCGATCTTTAACCCAATTCAAGCTTGGCTCCTTATGTGCACCATCACTGTTAACTAATAACTATATCATATATTTTAGTCTATAAGGACTCACCAGACTTCAAAGTCAAACAGACGCTCTGCTCGCTTTCACTGTCACCCAACCAACCGTGTATCAAGATTTTAGTCGGTTTACTGCCGTTGAAACCCGATGACGACAACGACGTTGGGTCGTTGGGCACCAGCCTGAGACTGAATTCGGGGTGCTCTCTACAAACAAAATACACAAACCGTTAAATGCGTTGAAACTACGCCCGCAACGTGTAGATAGCGCTAGCCGTTCCAAGAAATGTCAAACTGTTCTGTAAATGATTACATTTAACAGTAAAAATACTTTCGTGTTCACGTGTGTCTGTTTACAGGTAAGTTACTACGTCGTACACTTATTACTCTACAAATTTGAAGTACCTGGTGCATTACACTGTCATATGTGACTAGAAAGACTAGGCTAGGTGACCAAAATATGTTATTGTTAAATTTTATCAATATTTTTTTTCATTCAATCACACATCTCTGTAAATATATAAATATTAAACTTAATAACATATTTATCCGACGATTCCGTTATTGATAGACTTAATTAACAAAAAACGGAGCAACGAGCAAATCAACTTAGGTTCAATGAGATGGATAATAAATTAGTCAAATGCGCGAATCAGGTTATTAATAGGTGTATCGCAACGAGATGCGCGTATACTGTTTTTGCAATACGCATAAATAGTGAGAGTAAGATTTTTTTATAGAGGTCAAACGCGTTTGTCGCGTATTTCCGTTTTGAAAATCTGAGCTCCCGTGATGAAGACGGCATAATGAATACCGACCGTCTATACTGTACAAGAATAAATCGTGTGGCCACGGATATTATAGATTAAAAGAGGAATGGTGGCGATCCTCTACCAGTGCAACAGAACACTCTACCACTCTATAAGCTTTCCCGTATGGGATATTATAAATATTATGATAACGCGATTGGCTAGTGAAATTCAAGCGGTGTATTAAAAACAGTATAAGCAACGGTTAGTGAACTCAAACTTGCTCTCATCTGCCATGTAGAGGATTAAAATAATACATATTACGCAAATGGAAAGAGAGGTTCAAAAATTTCATCTCGCCGAAGTCTAGAAATTGGACACAAAATCTCATTATTATTTCTCAAAAAACATGATCTAAATCGCGAATTCAACATAATTTTTTTTAATTCGTCCATATACGCTCAAATCGTTTACTTTGTAGTATTTTTTATAAATCGTTATTAAAGTGTAATACAATTTTGGTTCAGTAAACCTCCACTTTTGGGACAATAACATTTTTCACAAATCTTCCTTTATTTTTTTTTTAATTGTGAAACATTTTTTAAATATACAAAATATGCCGCTTAAATGTTGATATAAAGTATAATAATGCATGATAATTATGCATTTAATATTTAGATAAAATGTGATAAGTAACTAAACAATAATAAATTACTCTACAATCTTGTATAATCAAGCTCGTATGCAAAATTTCTTCATGAAAGAAGAAAGTCATAAAAAAAAATTAGTATTATAGAAAAGCATTTTATTTATATTGATTTTTAAGAACTTGAAAAACTGTATTTATTATAGTCTTTCAATCATTATAAATATAAATATTATTATTTATTATATTTTATTATTATTATTATATTATAATATTATAAATATATAAATCATTATATATCATATATTCAGGAGTCTTACAGAAGTAAACTCCCTTTTAATTTAATAAAACCAATAACTGTTAATGACCTAGTTAGATGAAAAAAGCAATTGAAGGGGTTTGAAGAGGTTTAGAAAAGAGTCTAATGGTTGTATTGCATATATTTATTAACTATATCTGGATAAAAATTTGTTTCTATGTCAGCAGATAAAGTACCTACTTATGAACAATTTTTTTATTTTAATCAAATACTGCTTCAAACTGTATTGTTGATAAATTAAACTTAAAAAAAATAGCTGCCGTTGGAACAAAACAACGATTTAATTTCATCCCTATCCCTTACTTTGTATACAACCAGAATGTCACAGATTTGTTTACTTCGATTAGATGGGAGTCTGTCGTGGAGTATTGGTCTAGTTCGTTGTTTTCTGTTATTTTTCCGTGAAACAAATTTTCATATGAGTATACTTGAGTTGAGGACACTGTAAGAATAAAATAAACATTTCACTATAATGGTTTTTACATAATATTATAGTACCACCACAACTGTGTACGTACACAAAATGTCACATTAATATAATTAATAATATAATACATTCGTATTTTGTAATATACACGTTCAAATCTCATATTATGTTTAATATTATGAAAATGTACACATCTGCATCACGTACGTATCTGCATCGACATTTTTAAAACGAAACAAACCTCTCCTATACACAAAATATATTATCTCGTATGGTAAACGACACTTGTTGACTATTGTCAATGTCGCATTCGATGAATAGTCTGTGCGAATGTGCATAATATATAAGATATTATATAGTGACAATGCGCGTCACCCACGTCCCACTACCGCCTCCATTAATATAACGATGACGAATGCCAATATAAATTATATAAATTTAAATCATACATTGAAGCGATATTTTTAATTTTTTTTTTCAGTAGAAAATATTCTATTCTGTTTTTTTTACATAAACAATAAGAATAAATGTATAATGTAAATTTAAGAAAAGATCACGTGACCATTTTCTTTTGAGGATGCGTTTAAAAATTTAACTCATTCACAATAGTCAATAACCTAAAGATGTTAACCAAGTTTTAGCTTGCTAGCCGTTCTATAATAATTCATCATTGAAAAATTATATAAATATTTTTACGATTTCTTAGTAGACAAAAAAAAGGATTTATTGAACGCATATGCATGCACACGGGGTATGCAAGGGAGGCAGCTGGCTCCTCTGCTAGATTATTCTCCCCTCTCATCGAAATCTATTAAAGTAATCGCTATTTTAAAGAAAAAATTTCAATGTGCAATCAAAATATGATTATAAATATAATATATTAATTATAATGTATTTTTTTTCCTATGATAAAACAGCTTCAGCTGTATGATTGTACTGGTTTGCTCAATGAAAAAACCGATAGCACATTCAATATATCGAATACACATACGGTATACCTAATCTCAAACCAGTCAAACACTCAAATTTGATAATGCAATTTAAGCGCCAGAATATTGTTATCAAATGAAAAACCACAAAGTTATAATATGGTAGTTATTTTATATTTTAAATTGTGTTATTTTAGTTATTATTAATGATTTATATTTTATATACTATTATTAATGTTCATTTTAAAATCATAATATTAATTTATTAATTATCTGTATTAAATGATTTTATTATCAGCTAGTAAATAATATGAGTACAAATAAATTTAGAACAAAAACATTACAAGGTTTCTTTAAACGTAAACCTAATCCTGACAAGTTTAAATGTAGTTAATGCATTAAAACTTTAAAAGCTTACAATTTGTATCTACGATTTACACGTACGCCCTAAGCTAAGTTAATTGTACACAGTTACAATTTTTCTTATACATGAGTAATGTGTAACACAACATTATTATTTATTACATTTGCTTTATGATAGGTACATTTCCTTTTAAATGATTGTATATATTATTAGAACAAATATCTAAAATAAAAAATTTACTATTTAATATTAATTTATTTAAACAGATCATATAACAGGTACGCTTTATTTCAATGAGTTATATACTAAGGAGTAACGATAATGTTTATACTTTAAATGGTTCATATTTTAGGTCAAATCTACTGAACACAAATTAGTATTATTATTATTGTATTTTAAAAAACAATTTAATAAACAAATCAGTTAAAAAAACATCACGATTTGGTTATTTGAATTTCCCCAACTACGGTATTGCTTCCCTTGTCTAAAGGACATGCGCACATTCATGGTGAACGATATTTATCTTATAATTGGAAATATATGTGTCGCGTTGATGGCCCACGATGATTATTCGTATGACAGCACAATGTCGCATAATATGCGTGGGTACACCGCTTTATTTTTCGATATTTTAAGGTTACACATTTTGGTATTTTCACTGCTATGATTTTGCATCGAGTGTTACGACTTTCATTACCTATACATTTTATTTATGACATATGCCTTATTGTTCAAAAAATTTCAACTTTGATATTTAAATGCTTATCGGCAAAGTTATTATGATAATAAGATCATCTTTTAAAAAAAATACAATTATCTTATTACCTGATTTATGAATTCATACCTTTATTTAGATGTTTTCGTGGGTATTTCACTCAAATTCTTTCATTTAAAAAAAACGATTTTTGCATTATTATCTTTTATTGTTGTATGATATCATAATATCATTATCATATTTTATTATTATAGCAATTATTCAAAACTCATGAAAGAAGTGAGGAAAAACACAATCTAAAATCATTCCAACTTCCTGGTTTCCATACGCGTAATATTTATTAATCAAAAATACGATAAGATATATTATAACCAACCATTAACGTCATATAATAATAACATACCTATTATTCATTTTCCCAATCGAATTCAATACGTTCAGTCTGTTCAAACTATATAATACATTATGTTATAAGCTATAATAGACGCTAATATGGAACGATATACACAAGTATGCATGGTAAATAAGTAATAACATAAATTAATAACAATATAAATAAATGTGCAATACATTAATTAAAAATTATACTGTTCTACTGTGCGATATATACATGTTATTAAACGTATTTAGCAGCAAGTACATTAAAAACGCTGCAATTATACCTGTATACAAATGTTAAAGTGTGTACAGGGGTGATTACACAAGTGGTGGTAATTGTGGTTGAAGCCCCCCTTCTATTTGAAGGATTCTCTCTAATTTGATATTAGTTTATTTACCAAAAAAATATGAAATACTTATAACCTATAGATACCCAATATTCTTGAACAACACTTATATACTATTACCTGATATGATTCATCACTTGTTAGAGCACTGTAATCGATTTTTTTATTTATGTTTATATTGTATATATGACTTAATAGGTATAGGTGAATAATTTGTATCTAGCCCGTTATTTTTTTTATTTCTAGATCCTACAGAATGTGTGTGTGTGTCTACGACACAATTTTTAAGTCCCATTGAAACACATAATGGATACTGTGATTATATCGACAACGACATTGGTAACAAAAATATATTATGTCATATTATACTCTTGTATGTAGTGTCGAAAGTCAACACGGCTGGCAAAAATAAATTGTATACATTATCTAGATACATAGAACGGTGATGTATGATTGATTATGTCAAGGTTACATACTACCGGAATGGATTTATACGTGTCGTGTACTCGTATGTGTTAAAAGTGAAATGTTATGGTCAATTAACAAGTATCTAATATGGCGAATATCATATTATTATATTATGTACTTACGGCGAAATAGTATAAGCTGAGATAAATTTTTTTATAATTAAAATAATAGTATAAGTAACAAATTTAATGTTCCCGTATAGAACCTCGTAAATACATAATTTTAGTTCATAACAAGATAATTACTATTTAATCACGTTGGCTATTTGCAGCGTGATCATTTTGTTTATGTTTCGATGTGAAATGTAATAATGTATTAGTTCTTGTTGTAAGAAGCTATATAGCTACGTATTATATAGGTATAAATTATATATCTATATATATATAGATTAATTAATTAATTGTTGGTCGGGTAATATTGAGAAAAAATAAAAATGTCGATATTCTAATGAATTTACCATTCAAACTTCTACGCTTATACTAATTCTCGTATTGATGTATAATATAATCCTATAGACAATATTTTTTTTAAGTGTTGAATAGCGAAGGTATATTATATTCTGTTAATTAACAATAACAGAGTATAACCCCAGAGTAACATTGTTACAGTCATCGAGACCTTCACAAAAACCATGAGTTCAAATATTAACATTTTTCTACTAAAAATGTGTTCGACCACAGACGGACGACTGAACCATCGACGCCAAATCAAGCTGATATCTATAGTAATTTAATTACATTATTCGGTTAGAATTTGTGACAAATACATTGGCAGTGTCTTACGCCTTGGTTACCAACTAATGGCACGCCACAGTAAAAATAACAACTCGTCGCATTTTTACAAGAATTTTCTGTATTATAATAGCTATTTTGACACGTGACTACCTGTTTATTATATACATAAAACATAAATAATATCCTGTTAGCTGTTATTTCCAAAATAAAAAAAATAAAAATTGTATCATCGATCGCCAAAATTGAAAATGAAAATGAAACGATACGTATGCACTACACAGTATACTTGATCGTACCTTCGGTATCATATAGTAATATAATGTATGTACACGTTTTCCACTATCGTCTGCAGTTTACTACGTTTTAAAAAGTCGATAAGGCGTCGGGTTACGTGCGTTGAGGTTACCTATATAATATGTTTAACGTTTTTTTATGAGATATAGAAGAGGAAGAGAGTTCTGGGTTTCGGCGAAAACAATAATATAAATGGAAGGTATTATTATAAACGCATTCGGGGCAGACGTGCAAAATTCCTCGTTTTTCTAAAGACATTTAAAGGTTATTTTTTTCAAGTTTTATATTTTTGCGAAACAAGTGTGTTTTTGTTAAATTTTTGTCGTTAGATCTAAACTAACTATAGTGAAGGCTGCAGTTTCCCATTACGCGTGCGGAAATCCAAAAAAATTAAATAAAATAGATTATAATAACAACAACAATAATGTATTAAACGCATATGTACATGGATACAGCTAGTCTATAGTACTATATAAACTGTGCGGATATTATGTGTATGCGGTGTATTCGTAAACTATACTACACCCGCACGAACGGTAATAATATTTTTTCATAAAATACGACCAAGCTCGTCATAATAATACGCGCATATATAAAATGATAATATTATAGTAAATACAGTGGTATTAATGCGTACGGCGGCGGACGAGAGAGTCGAAGCCTTCGACACTACGCTCACACGCCGCTCGGTAGATCAATAACGCACGCCACACCGACACATATTACAATGTACGGTACAACTATCGCCTATTTTTAATTTTTTTTTTTAATACCATAATATTATCATAATTTATGGCAGTGCGTGTTCGATTGCAAATACGTATGTTGCTGTAGCGGGCGCGCGCGCGATTTGTCGATTTAAGTTATATTCAAAAACTCGCAGCATCTGCCGAACCGTGTGTACATCCGACTCTCGAAGCGCCAATACCGTGCGCATGTAAACGAATGTAACGAAGATAACTTTACAATGTAATAATATGTAATACTGATGGCATTAAAACATTATGTTTGTAGAGAAAAATAAAAATCGCGTTGATACATTACACTGTATAGGTGTATTCGCTTTTACGTGTGCGGGTACATATAATTATGCACGATATAGGTAGTAGGTATATATTATTATTATTATTATTATTATTACAGTGGTCTTCACTTATTCCGGGCAGAGAGCTTTTTGTTCGGAATGCGCACAGGCAAATATAAAGCAACTAGACAACCGACTCGATTTCATCTCCGATGCACGGTCGCCATTTGTCACGCACTGGTAATATTTACATAATAATATACGCAACTTATCACAGTCAGAATGATAGCAGAATTAGTGTAGATTATACAAAACACGTTTATCGAATATCGATCATGATTTATTATCAAAATAAAAGCTAATGTTATCGTGATGTTTTATGTTATCATTAGCAGTGTGACAAGTGATAGCTGTACATTAGAGCAGTTCATGCTGAAACATGAGGAGTTGGGTAATTTAATTATTTTATAATATAGGAATATACTATATGCTTTTAGTGATAACATTTGATTCGGCCCAATCGATCCTAAGTCCTATAAAAATCCTTAAAAATTTCCCCACAATACATGGCGGTCGGATTATCTAGTGAATGGTGATTATATATGTTATATATATATATTAATAGTATCTGTACTAAAAACCTATACGGTTATATATGCATCAGTGGTTTAAAAAAACGTTGTACTTACGAGTATAGCTATAAAGATTTCCGAGGCTTGTAAGATCACTTAAAAATCGAGAAAAAGTAACGAAAAATCAAGATCACCGTTGTCGAAAAAGTTAAATTACAGGAACAAATTTGTGACTGTTAGGTATGATAGAAAATAAAAAATTGAACTAGACACAAAATAATATTAAGCATCTATATAAAAGTGTACTCGTATAAATGTATAAATATCAAATAAACTTGTAATTTTTAAAATTGATTTTAAAGTCGATAAATAGTATAAATATATAATATATAAATACTGTATAGATATATATTGTAAATACACCTAGCTACCATCTCTACTATAAGAACCATAAATATTACACCTTAAAAAAAAAAAATAATACATGATAAGAGCATGTGCTTGGAATAGTAATTAAGGAATGCTTCTACACCTTTTATTGCCCTTACCAAAACCTATATTGGTGGCTGGGGAGGCTGCGGATCACATCGTGGATACACTCCTTCAAGTCAATTCTAAGAAAATATGATTTAACAATTAAATAGTATAAATGTTGCCTACATTTTATGTCTATGATCAATAACGTATTTATTAGGACGTTGCCAATTTGAGTAATATTACCATTTTTACTATAATAAGTAATTTAATCTTAATTTTTATTACTTATTTGAATGTGAATGTTAACTGACTTGTGAAAAACGAGAATTGTTTTGTATTTTGTAAAAAAAAATTGTATGTAAGTCAATCACTTTCTCCGCTCATTTCTGCATATTATGTATTATTAACAAACATCTTATCTATTAATATTTCAATAAAACTTAATAAATAAAATGTATTATTTATTTAATTTATTTTAGAATTTTATAATTAATCAATATCTATTCGTACAGTAAAATTAGATTTTATCTATCTTAAACTGAGCACTTTTTTCCGTTATTCCTAAATATATATATATATATATATATTGGAGTTTTAATTATGAATTTAATAGTATGACCTATGAAAAAAATAAGCTTTAACAACAGTTAACATTTCTAAATAATACTAAATGTATACTAAATATAATTATTCACGTATAATTTTTTTTCTTGTGTCTATATACACATATAATTGCACAACATAAATAATGTAATAACCAATAAACGTACTAGAAACTAAAAGCTTAAAGTTTATACCAGATACCAGTTATACTCATGAACTAATTCGAATATTTCATAATTGCACTATTTAGGTTTTGAAACTTACCTTTTTATTTAACTGAATAAAAAAAACTACCTAGCATAGAACGCTCACGTGACTAACGATTTTATCTAAATATACTCTCCATCTCAAACGTCTGGCTTCCATTTATGACGTTATAAGACTCAAGTTCCTATATTTAAAGATATAAGTATTTAACTATGTGTCTAATTTATAATTAGGAATTATAATTATTCATATTAAGTGCTTAATAAATAACAAAAAATACAATAATCGATTTCTTTGTAAATTAAAAAACTATAACAGTGACGTCAATAGATTTTGAAATAATTGAATAAACTATCTTAAATCCAGGAAACAACGATATTAAATTAATTGTAAAAGAAGTACCTATGTAAAAAAAAAAAAAAAAGAAAAAAATGTATTACATATGAAGTACTTGTATATAAACTATTCAAAACCGAATGGGGAAATATCTGTGCGTGATCTACATTTTAAATTGATGACCTCTTCCCGGATCTATTCTTGCCCTACTACACCGCGAATCGCCACCGCGTTATTGTTTCAGAATAATTCAATTTATCTACCCGATAATATAATAATATTATGCACCGGAACGGTTATAGTTATAATACAACCAGCAGTAATATTGCTATATTAGAAGTGGCTTTTGTGAGGTCAACAAAATGGTTTGAAAATTTGTTTTGAAAAAACGTTTGGGGAATTAACATTTTAAAAACGTTGTATTATAATGTAATGCACATGTATAATCTAGTGCATTTATAAGTATAGAAACATTATTTACTCGCATGCTATGCTATAGGTACCTACTATAGTACAACAAACAAACACGATAATCTCACACTCTCACCACTTGTTATTCCTTCGCAGATTTATCTCTCTTTGGCGAATAATATACATTCATGTTATGTAAAAGAGTTGAAGTAAAAATATGCCACGCATTAACGAATATTATAGATAAGTATTGTAGGTACTAATTCAGTTTCGTTGACTCGATGCGTTGAAAATAATATCGTGTTTACATTCCGTATTTGTCATTAGTTTGATAGATACATACATTTTTTTAACGGGAAATTGATGTTTCATCTCGTCACTCATCAATAGATTTCATAAATTATACATGATTTAATAAATAATTCCTTTTCTCTTTAAAATAAATCACCAGTTTTAAAAAAGAAATTTATTCGTTACGTAACAGCCACAAAAAAAAATAATGTTCTTCAATACCAGTATAAAGTCCAAGAATGAAAATTAAACTTTACAGTTATACTTACCGAAGTTCGATAGCTGCAAACAAAGAAGAAAAAGCTGGACGTAGCTGAATGACGATAGTATCTTGTCAAACATTGTGATGGCAAATGCGGCTGGTTACACTTAAGAATAGGTCGCCTTTCGAATTGAAAACGGCAAATGCACATATAATTTAATATAATGTATCGTCAGACAACTGGATGGGTTTCTAATTTATACTATTGTAATTTATAGTAAGTACTATAATACCGACGTGCCACTCGGATCACTGCACTTGAACACGAAACACCGTCATGAGAACTGATAAAAAATCAATTAATCAATAAACCATTATAAATTTATAGCTAATACACGAAAAATCAATTTATTTCCACGTAGACAATATAATTTTTATCATATTTATCATAATAATAAGCACATTAACAATAATTTTGAATGAATCTCAAACACATATCAATAATTATTATTATATTCATAATATACGCACTATTGCAGATTTGAGATTATATAGGTACATCGAAATTCGACGGACAACAAAACGATGGTAATATATGAGAAATCGTCCACTTGAACCATTTTCATATTTCAAAAGTTTCATTTTAATATACTTATAAGTTATCATATTACAATACGTGAACTCAATAATATAATGTACTTAAATATCGTGTACACATATATATACATTTTGTCAATGTTACACCGGCTGTAATCATACATCATATTTATTGTTTATTTTGTCGTTTAGTCTTCGCAAAAACATAAAACACAAATAAATACGATAACTCAATAAAAACAATAATTTTTCTGGTTTCTATACACAAAATAGTAAGATATAAGTAGTATTTTAGTTGAATTTTAAGTTTTAAAAATCACAAACCGTCAAGCTATGAGGCAAAGGCTGATAACACAAAATAACATACACTCATACACATTTAAGGAAATAACGTTGTTTTTCAGGAATACGATATCATTCACTGCACATTAAATGCAAAAATACTAATGCAGTATATTCTTGCGATGCAATTAACCTGATAACCAAAAAAATTCAAATTAAATCGTCATAAAAAAAACTTTCGTGTCAATTATCAATAAATAACATGATCATTTCAACATAACCAGACAGCTTAATGAATACTAATCTATAAAATAAAATTTAAGATGATGCAAATGATATATAATCGTGTATTTATCGTTTCTTATATATAACACAATAAATTATCAAGGAAATGGGTTTTGTTTTTCTTTTAATATTCAAACATCTTCCGTTTCACTACACTCTATACTGTACATTACTGTAATCGCTGTAGAATTTGTTAATTTTAAAATCTATATTCATTTTTAAATAAGATTTATTTTATACATAGATTTACAAATATATGACAATATTTAGGTACTCGTACTAATATATTTACCTATATTTATACAACTCTATGATTTAGTGTATTATAACAATACACGCAGCGGCAGCATCAGTTCCATTATTGTGAATTTTCGAAAATTATTCTCATAGGTATTATTTTCATTAATTTACGTAATTTTTGGATTATTTTTAAATTTTAACAAAACAAATTATTTTTTTTTTGTCCCAAAAATCAAACAAATTATCCACTAAATTATCTAAAAGTAATTAAACTATTTTAATTTTCACGACATTTTATATCAGCATTAATTTTTTTTTTTAACAGTTAACATTGAAATAGTCCTAAAAATACGCGAAATATCTGCAAAATAGCATTAATGAAAAAATTGGGAAGTTCTCAAATTTACATGCTTAGTAAAATAGAACTCACTAGATCGCTGCAATAACTACGATTCAATGATTTCTTAAAATGCAATTTTTAACCTCGATCACTAATTTAAAATCTGTACGTATATAACGTATACTATGCATCCGTTAGATATTTATAAACAACGCTTGCTAAATATATAAAAACTAAGAGAGTCAAAAACGTCTAAATAATAGATTTGTATATCTCACCGTGACATTGCGTGGTAGTATATAAGATATAATATTATGCACTCAAATATAATATTATAAAAACTTATTAAGCTATTATAAACTAACTATTCTTTTTTCAAAATATAATAAACTAAAATATTTTATTTATGGCCCGAAATTCTTGGCAGCGTAATCTTCAAAGTTTATAAGCTTAAAACACTCACCATAAATATTTGTTCAGTTATTTTACCGAATATATTTTTACAACCAGAACGTTGTTTCAAAAATTGTTTTCATAAAAATTGCACGGATTTTTCAGATTATATAATATACTAAAGTATAAACTACTCTTTTAAAAGTAATATTTATTTTAATAGTTTTTAATATAATAAGGTACCGTGTAAACGCCATAAATACCTTATAAACTAATATAATTATTATTACTTTGGTATTTATACTTGTTATTATTATTTTTTTTTTTTTATTATTTTATAAATTAAGTATACAATATACCAACACAATACGTTATAATAATACACAAACTGACCAACATATTATTAAATGATACAAGGATAACTCGAATAACACACTGATAAAAACCCTTGATTATATTAACAAAAAATTATCTAGAATTGACAACAATCTTGTTGCTAACAAAGTATTTGTCAAATCAACTAATATATAACTATACTAATAAGATAGTAATAATACCAAAAAAACAGCGTCGTATTATTGACAAATATATGATATTTAAATTTTTAATTAATTATATTTATTAGCATAGTATTGACAATTATATTATCATCGTAATGTTAAATATAGCTAATTTATTCATTTTCCATTGTTTAATTAATATTACAAAATAATATTTGTTATTCGGCCTGCCGTCAGATACATTATAATAATATTATTTCAATAATTATACCGTCGTAATAATGTATATAATATTATAATACCATATACATTGCAGCGCCGCTGTTGTCGTTAATCACGTTTTAATTTATTTATTTGCAAAACATTATCGCCAATGTGAAACGTAAAATTTTCGCCGCCATTAATGCACTATAAAATAAAAAAACTCGTAAGTGTAGTGAGTGTTGCAATTATATTTTAAACTAGACATATTCAAATTAAACATATTGTGTAGGTACATTACATTACACTTACACAGTCGTACTCATACAACATAATATAATATAATATATAGTGGGTGTTTCACTATAAATATGTTCACCCCCGTTCTAACCTTTAATAATGCATTTATTCAAACTCTGATTTTCAGAACTTATAAGGATGACAATATTTACAAATACTTAAATTTTTGTATACCATTTCAAATATTAAAAAGTTTTTTAGGGCAATTTAATCTTCTTTTTCAAAATGAAAACTCACCTTCATTATTGTAAATTTTTAAGCAAATGTTTTTTTTTAGTAATTTCAATTTCAAATAATTTTTATTCGAATTCTCAAATTCGTAAGTACACAGTTTCTTAGTTATCTATTGAACTATATGTGTATATATATTGTGTATTAAAAATTATAGTCTATAGGTATAGACGTAATATTGTTATTAACAATGATTTCACAAAAATATAAATATTTATCAAATTTTCTATTAAAATATATTTATATATATTAAATATATTGTTAATAGTTATATGTGTTGTACATGGATAACATAAATTAACATTAATATTATATAGTTACTATAACTTTAAAACAACCCTGGCGTTCCTATTATCATAAACTATTATCCTTACTTCTTATAGTGCCCTTTACTTAAAGTTTATAACTTAGAAGCAACTTGTTTGAAATCGTCTACTAAACAATTTAGATTAAAAATGGTAAAAAAATAAATTACAAAACACTCCTTGAATGATATAAAAATTCTAAGTATTTAAACCTAAGTATAATTAAAAATTACAGATGTCAAAATTTATATGAATACATAAATAAAGGAAAAATTGAGAAGGAATATAATTAGTGTATCACCTTATGCAAATAGGTGTGGTACTCAAAGATATACAGTGCGATACTTGCGATCGATAACTCGAATAAGAGAAGATACAATGGCGGCTCGTATCTAGGTGTGCAAAGTGTACGCACACCAAATAAATTAATATAGATAAAATAGTAAAAATTAATTTTCAATTTTTAACACAATTTTTATTCGATTTAAGTTTAACTATAATAAATTATTGTACAATATTGTATTAATTAAAAAAAAAATTATATTCGCTTATATTATACCTGAAAATATTACTCCTACAATTTATTGAAGTTATGTAATAAATACACATCATTTGGTGTGCAGCTCAATCAGAGCACCGTTTATCTGTGTAAATGTTAGACCATTGAGTGGGGGGTTAACGAAAATTAAGTGGACCGTGGTGTGCAGTGGTCGCTTCACACAACGGTAACCACAACGTTCCATATCGGTTACAATTTTACAGGAAAAAGACTTGAATTCGTGTATAAAAATGTTTAATTTTTTTTTTTTTTTTTTGTTAATTAATGCAATTTGTAATAGGGTACAATTTACGCATATTATTAGGTATTATATTCGAAGGTACATAAATTATTTTTTAAAACCTTGTATAAATATTTTGATACATATCGTACTATAATAATATTTTAGATAAAGACTTAATTTTTTTTCTAATAAACTTTTGCAAGAATTGCACACCACTCACTTTGAACACCACTACCCACCACTGGTAGGATACAATATCATTATAATATTATATTATCAAATGCAATTATTACATTTATTATTTTATCGATTTATCATCAATGTATTTGTTTTGTATCCACAGTAAATAATGAAACAAACAGCACGTGGTCAATATTTTATATAGGATTATACGCGTTTGTAATTTGTATGTTTCTCCGTATTTTGCTTATTCAAATATTAAGTATAATAATATAGATCTTGTATTTATTTATACTCATTTTGCATGCTTTTATTCCGCATTTTTTGAGAAAAATATTGCCTGTATGAAAATTCATTGTAGTCGATTATGCCTTGTTTACAGGTCCTTTATTTTTTTTTATTCTTATAATATTTTTTTGTATCAAAAATTAGATTTTATCAACAAGGCATAATAAGATTTACATAACACGTTTTAATAAAATTAATATTCTTTGATGAAAAAGTAATTATTTATGAGATCAATGATGGTGGTTACGGTAATCCTATCAATAAAATCGACTAATTAAAACTTGGGTTAAAAATAATGATTCAAAATAATTTTTCAATAAAAATAAACTAAAGTTAAATTGATTAATATAATCCTTTAATATTAACTCGAGCGTACTCGACTCTGTGTTGACTGAAATTGTTTATAAATATTAATTCGTTTTAACACGAAAATAGTGATAAAATAAAATGTAAAAAAAAAAGTTCTCAAAGTACAATTTTCTTCACAAGGAACTTTGTCTTTGGATCCTTATTTTTGATTTCTTATTCTCGAGGAGGAGAATTTTTTTTCAAGGTATCGAGACACACAAATACTGGACGTTGGATCGATACTCAACATTCTGTATAATTTATAAAAAAAAACGTTTCAAGTTTTGACGAGCGAGAAACAAGGTAGTTTTAGGGTGGTGACTTTTCTGTGCGCGATCCGATAGTTATTTTACAGTCCCTCCACACATTACAATATACTAATGATCACTTACTACGCTAGCATTTAAAATACTATCACGCATGCACTTAGGAAATTGCCTATATTGAACTCCTTAATAACTGTCTGTTTACAATCCTCTTAACTCTATTATTTTTAATATTATCTGTTATCAAATTTAAAGGAAAGAATAGGTATCATTCAATATCAATTTTAGAACCACGCACATTTATGTATCATTTATAATGCACATAACTAACGGCTATGAGTGTATTGCGTCTTCCTAACAATACCATTCTGCAACAACACGCATTGTTATATTTTAATATTTCAATAATTATTTTATATTTTTGATCGAACGTTCGCTAATTTTTTTAACTCATTTATATCAAGTTTAATAACTACACCGATATTGTTTTTAATTCTTATACTACACTGATGATTCATTTTTTTTATTAGGCACAATCGTTATATAAAACCGCTGGAATTGTCAACCGGTGTGTACCAGCTAACAATATCTACGAAGGTCGAACACTGTGACAATGTTTTATTACACGTCGGTACCAGTGGTGTAGCAAGTGATATTTTTTCAATGAGCAAAGCAAAATAATTTACATTAAATACTTACTTTAATCATACCTATAATAGATTAAACGTTATTTCACGATATAGGTACCTACAATGACTATAGCCAATAAATTATCATACACAATAGTATATGCGACGTGGACCAACCCTCTTCTCACGCCACACCAATAATTTTTTTCCAAAGCTCCGGACAAGTGCCCATTAAGACCAATTCAAGTTTACCACATCACTGCAACTTAGGTAGGTACTGTTCCGAAGTACTTGTTGCGCAATACTTGTACTCTAGTTTCTATGTATACAAACCATATAAAATATTCAAACTCTAAAAACTAGAAATATTCAATACGTATTAGTCAAATTGCATCATATATAATGATAGATTTGATAAATTCAAGAGTTGATATTAAAAACCATCGTATGATGTGCTACTTAAAGCGAATAAAAAAATTGTCCTCCGCTGATCCCCTATACAACTTTTGCACTTATCCGCCGCCGTCATCGGGACGTAGTCTAATGCACATGCATGATATGTACTATCTACTTATACATCGTAATATTTATCATTGCGTACTTCTTTTTCACCAGACCTAAATAACCTGCAATCACTGATCTTTGGGTTACGATTTCGTTTCGCATTTCAACCCTTTTAAATATACAGCAAAAATTTGAAATATAATAAAAATCAATAAAGGAGAGGAAAGTCAACAGTTTTCATGTTTGCTATTGCAAAAAGGTGTGGAAATAAATTAAAAACAAAACACAACGTTTTTAAGGAATAACAAAATGTATTATATTATCATTCGCAATATTTTACACAAAAAAAGTAATGTTCAATTGAAAAAAAAACAATTTCTATTAGCGAATACATATGTTTTTTCTTCATACATCAGTATAATAAAGCTCTAAAAAAAATACAATATAATTTTTTTTATTCGTATCGTAATAATATTAATAAAATATATTCATATAATTTCATTATTATATAAACGTAACTACGGTTTTACCAATTATTATTTTTTGCTTAAAAAATTGTATCATTTAATTATTATTTCTTATCACCCGGGTAACATATTTTATACTCATCAAATATTGTTGATAATTTCACGTTTAAAAAAAAAAAAATAATAATAATAATAATAATAATAAAAATAAATAAAGGAAGACTTAAGTAACGGAGCCCAGACGAGTATTTTTTATTCATTTATCTATTTTTTGGAGGGGAACGCCTGTTTCGGTTTCGCGAATTGTACAAAAACGAACGATTAATAATAATACATAATGAAACGAATAAAACGAAATGCGCGAAAGACCGCTGCACTTTCTCCTGTACGCGTAGTGTGTATAGAAGGTTAGGTTATGATGGCGGTTTTGTATTATTTTCTTTTTAAAGAAACAAAAAAAATTTCAACTAACGTAATATAACATCAATAATTAGCTGCCCGGACAGTGTTCATATTTTGTTTATTTATTTTCATCGCGTTTCTATTACATCTCGTTTCATACAAAATTTTATGCTAGAGTTGCTATAGTAAATATATTATTATCACACAGTTAAAAAAAATTAAATTTGGAAAAAGTCAGGAAGACCGTTCCTTACATAGCTTAAACGTAGTAATCGCACTAAAAAAAATTTGTCTAGTAGCAGCGAAAAACACTATAAAAAAATGTTAAAAAACTTTCTTTTATCATATTATTTAATATTAATATAATTATTAAACCATATAATATTTATAATATATTATACGTATTTAATAGGAAAACAATGTCTATATGACCGCCGAATATGAGAACTCGCGTAAAACATTCCCCCTCCCTTGTGCTCCTGATTCTACACGAAAAAAAAAAACGAAAACACAAAATAAAAACAATCTGTTAGAATTCATCATTTTTTTTTCATATTTTTTCCTTTTTTGTACTATCACTACCGATTAGCCTATACCCCAATCGGTTTTCTATAAAATTATCTACTTTAATAATATATTGTCTATGTTGTTTAATATCATATAATATAGTTATACATTTTCAAAATATTACATTTTAAGTTTATACATACATATTATAATATTATTTAATTTTATACTCTTTTCGTTCGATTAAAAAAAAAAAGAGACCGATTGGATGAATTTAACACAGCCCTTGTTTGATTATCTACAGTTACGAAAAACAAAAAATACATTTATAATTATATTATCATTATCTATGTACACATCAATTTCGCGATTCACGTGATTATGCGTAAAATGGATAACACAATCAAATGTAAACTTATTCGTAAGAACGTTGAAAAACGTTTTAAAAACAAAAAAAAAGATACATTTCATATATATTTATAATAGTAATATAAAGTAATAATAATAATAATAATAATAATGAAAAAAAATAGATACAGAGAGAAAAACAAAAAAAACATTTGCGCGAATTGGTCGTTTATTGCACATAAAAAAAATATTAAAAAAAAAAAAAAAAATAAAATGGTCATTTTTTTGTAAAAGTCGCCCGGACTGCACATAAAACAATAAAACACATATCGCACGTGATTATGTGTACAAAAACGTAGTAAAAGGATAAGACGTACACAACACACACGTCGTCGTCAAGACAGGTGTGTAGTATTCGATTAAATGAAATAAAAATATACTTTAGGAGACAGTCGTTTAAGTGAAAACAAAAATAAACGTTTTTGTTAGGTTTGTCGACCGCATTTCCGGTGGTCGTCGGAGGACGACGCCGTTGGCGGTTAAGACTCGAGCGAGGCGATCAGGTTGCGAAACATGGCCGACTGCATCTCGCTGAACATGGACGACGCCTGTCCGCACGACAGGTTCGTTGGCGACGTCGACCCGGCGGCCGCCGATGATGATGATGACGACGACGACGTGGCCACGCCGTAATGCTGATGCTGTTCGTCGAGCGACGGCGTGGACGGCGGCGGCGACAGCGGCTGGCGATGAACAGCAGTCCACCACCGACGCGGCGGTCGGCCGGCATCGTCCTGGATGTTCGACCGCGCGGCCGGCACCTGGCCACCGTACAGGCTGTCAAGCGAGTCGTCGCAATGCGTAAACCATCAGCGACCAATGTCGTGGCGAACATAGGTCGGCATGCGTCCACGACGGTGAAAAGCCCGCGACGACGGCCGCCATGCGGGCTGCTGCAGCCGCGGCGGTTGCTGCTTCATCCGTCCTCAGTCTCTTGGCGGCCGGATACTCGTGCAGGTCCAAGTCCACCACGTTCACGTCCTCATCCTCGCGCTGGTTGTTGTTGATGAACTGCGACAGCAGGTCGTCGAGCGGTTCGTCCACGCACCGCTTCCGCTTGCCGCGGGATGACGACGACGGCAGTTGCATCATTATGGACGCGATCGTGTCGTCGTCTGAGCCCGTCGTCCACTTTTCGTCATCGACGTCTTGCCGTCCACGTCATCGTCGTACCCGTACGGCGGCAACGATCCACCAGCCGCGGCCGTTGAGACGACCGTTGCTGTTGCTGGTGGTGAGGATGAAGGTGGTGTGTTGTTGCTGTTGCTGTTGTTGCTTGCTGCTGCTGCTGCCGCTGCTGCTGCTGCTGCTGCTGCTGCCGTAGTTGTGATGGTGGTGATGGTATGTTGCTGTGGTGGTGGTGTTGTGCGGTGGTAGTAGGTGATGGTGGTGGTGATGATGGTGGTGTCGACAACAACAGCGACCGGCATTGCCAGCGGTTTATTATTATTGCTGTTATTATGGCGGTTGTTGTTATTACAGCATATCGGCACTTGCCACTGCCACCGCGGCATTGCCAACGCCAACGCCACCCGTGCTGCTGGTGCAGGACGACCCTGAGGTTGGTGATGTCAACGAGTTGCGGTTGCCGCCAGGGCCGCCGCAAGGTTGAGACTGCTGAGGACCGTGGTAACCATAACCAGCGGACGTCGGCGAAGGAGGCGATGCTGGTGACGTCCGTCCTGTGGTCCGGTCGTCCCTGGTCTCGGCCTGCAACCTCTTCACCGTGTTGTTGATCAACACAGACCGACATAACGAGCTCTCGGCGTCGTCGATCTTCTTCATCTTATTTACAGATATCTTAAGCACCTTGCGCCGCTCTTCCTTTAGCCGGTACTTGGCGCTGATCATCGATGGCCGCGAACCCGAATTCCAGCCGTAAATTCCTCCGAGTGCCCAACAGCTCGTCGATCTCGTCCATAATCGTTATGTTCTCGGACTCAACGGGTCTCATATCCACAAGCATTTGTCGATTCACCAATAGCATATCATTCTGCAAATGAAACGAAAAAACTATTTAAAATCGGTTACAATAATACCGAACAAGTAATAATATTCTCCCTCCCTAGCTTTAAATAAATAAATATCGTGAAGGTAGTGATTTTCAAAGAGACTTCTATCAACAATTTGATTCGTAATTGTGGTTGGGAAGGGGATTGGGTGAAAAGAAATAAAGACGATCGGCAATAATCAATTTTACTTTTAGAAAGGGTTTTCGCAATGGTTTATTATATTATTCATTTTTGTCAACGGGTCAGGTATTTTTATTATAAAGACCCTTCGGCATCGTCGATGTCACATTGTTGTGTACTCATGCATGCCGCACCCCTATGTGCGGGAGACATGGCTCGACCGTCGTGGTAAAGGCACCCCCTCGAGAGTGTGTGGGAAACAAACCGAAATCGGACGTCCGTATACGAATACATTAAGAGAAGAGAGAACCTGCCGCTGCTCCGCGTCAAATAAACACAAGACTCTAATGTCGCGCGTAAATATTATACAACAATAATAATGAATAGGTCATATTAATATTATATACATAAGTACTTGTAGCATATAAATACATTTAAAGACGACCAGTAAATGCGCAGTGTGACGGTTGCAAGGCCGAGTAAAATGTCGTTCCTCACCATCTGGTGCAGCAAACGGCACAAAATTTTCTTTAAACCCATGGCACGCGTTTCGTTTTCAAAATTGTATCTATATCACTTTTACAATCACGCCGATAATTTTCACAAAATCGCCGCGTCGTAACATTTATCGAGAGAAAATTTAACGTGTCATTAATCGGAGGTCATTGCGTACCGTCATCGACGCCGCTTGAGGTTGCCAGCAAGGCTTGAGACGAGGCCGACTTGCACAGCATAATATACACAACACAAGCAAGCATCACCCATAAACGCCGTCGTTGCAATGAATCCAGAATGCCTAACAACTTGTACACCAAGACTTGAATTCTCTGTGCTCAAGTCGCGATGAATATAGTTTTAACCGTTCAGTGAATTTTAAATGACTGCCGTTACAAACATATTACGAATTTACTACTACTTATTCAAGTATTGCAGTCGAGGGATTAGTTACAAAATAGGTGTCTTAAAGAAATTATTATTTTAGATCAGAACTGAATACTCAACCAAAGAAAGAGCCGCTATTAAGACATTAAATACGTAAAACACATAGGCGTTATTATTATTAATTATTTATAGTTGAAAAATAACCAGAATTTACCGGAAAGCTATCGACGATCTATTACGTTTCAAGGTAAACTATGTATCAGCATTCACAAGGGTTTAACGAAAACTGTTCGCAAACGCCAAGGTTAACTAACTTATTGGTAATCGGTCCGACGATAAAATGATATACGTATTGTGCACACGCATATTCTTATTTGTTATTATAGGTATCAGAACGAACCAATTACGGTAAACGAACTGATTATCATATTATTGTTACTATATATTACCGGATAGGTGACGGAAATAATGAAACAGCACAACTCACTCACACTTCAATCGGAATTCGTTTGGCAATACGTAACTGAACGAAGTACAACAG
>NW_020271179.1:695373-699085 GCF_002803265.2 Melanaphis sacchari
CTGGATTTGACTTAGGTATTTACGATTTTAAGTTTTGCATGAAAAAAAAACATCTGAACATGGGTATATATAGTAATGTATAATCTACGAGTATATCCGTGCATTGTAATATGACCACATATTGAATACCTAGACCCTAGACAATATCACTGAATATAAAACTCTTTGTTTGTATCATACTAATTGTGTATAATATTGTTATGATACTGTAATCAATCTGAAATAATCCAAACGAATAGTCAACATATGTGGTGAAGAACTTTTTGATAGAATTTTTTCCAAGTATGGGTTATAAAAAAATTATTAAATTTCAAAATTTTAAAAACTTATAATATTTATGATTTCAATTTCTAAGATCTAAAATATTACTATTTGAGAGTCATGTTTAATAAATATAAATAAATTTTAATAGTGGTAAAAGCCAATAATTTAAAATAACATAATGTCAAATGATTTGTTATAGATAGTGAATAGATGTTGAAGCCGGAACCCCTGTGTACTTGGCAGCTGAAGTCTTGGAATTGGCCGGTAACGCAGCGCGTGACAACAAGAAGTCTCGTATCATCCCCAGGCATTTGCAATTGGCAACATCCAAGCCGTTCTTTTGCCAAAAAAGACCAAAAAGAAAGTCTAAATATTTCCTTTCCACCACGCATAATATAATATTATACATCTATTTATTAGTCATTATTAACTATATCCCATATAAGCATGTAAAACACGTTAGAATTACAATAAAAGGTCCTTCTCAGGGTCACAAATTTGTGTTGCAATTGTATTTAACAATTTTATACAATACTTACGTCCAAGATCTCTAACTATGTTGATATAGTTTTGGTCGTTTTTGATTAACTAAATAGTAAAGGGTCTTAACTTCTACCAACAACGATCATACTCGAGTGAATGGTAGGTATTGGGTAAATATTAAAATAATAAAAAAAATTAAAATAATTTTTTTTTTAAAATAATTTTTTAATTTTTTAAATTTTAAATTTACAAATTATCTAAAACTTGAACAGAAATTTGTAAATATAAAGAATTCTTGATGAAATTACAAACGATTTAATATTAGACGTCTGAATAGTATTATACAGAGAATTGAATATTTCGGTATAATAATATATTTTGCTCGTCGATATTATTTTTTCTGATTTCAAAATAATAATAGGTACTGGATTCGACTTTAAAATTCCTATATTTTTTTTATGTAATATCGATTTAATTTTTTTCTGATTTTGTTATTGATATTGATATTTTCACAAACTACCTATACCAGCTCAAAGTGATGAACGTATTAATGTAAAACATCGTAATAGGTAAATCATAATTTTATCAACTACCATAATAGGTAATTGTGATCTATACTAAAATGGCTGTATTCTGAATCAAAACATATTTTAACTTCCCGACCAGCGGCACTATAGTTATTTAGTTAGTAAATAGGTAGTCGGTAACGTCTCCCAAGATCACAATGTTTTGTGAAAACGAAATCATATAACTTACATCTGATTTTCAAATGTGAAATTTAGCCAATAAATACATATAACGCTACGAAATAAAAATATTAAAATAAATTTTCTGGACAAAAGTTGATTGACTATATTATTATCAAAATAAATTTACTACCATTCAGATGTGGATTGAATTAATTTTCTGCGGAAACATTACCAATTCTTATATTAATGATACTAACCTTTGAATTATGACCCACTTATCGTTATACTAGTGTGTAAAGGACAAAGGTTCGATATACGCCACTGAATATTTTCATATTAAAATATGAAATTATTCGATTTTTAATCAATGTTCTCGTAGTTTTAAAAATTGTACATTTTGTAAATTATTAAAATGTCCATAAGAATTGAATAAGTTATATAATCGCGTTGTTGTATCAATATATTATGCGAAAAAATAGGAATATGAAACACTTTATATTATGTAAACTTTAATAAGTAATCGATTCATATCAGAAGTACATAATTTATTATTGCTGTTGATGGAGGTAACTATAGCTAATAAATTTCAAGCATATGCGTTTTTGGTGGCCCTGAAAAGGGCCTTTTTAATGGATTTGTTTTATTAAATGATAAAAATTATGCACGTTCTCCACGGATACGACGGGCCAATTGGATGTCTTTCGGCATGATAGTCACACGCTTAGCGTGGATAGCGCACAAGTTGGTGTCTTCGAACAGACCCACCAAATAGGCTTCACTGGCCTCTTGCAGGGCCATGACGGCGGAGCTCTGGAATCGCAAATCGGTCTTGAAGTCCTGGGCGATTTCACGGACCAGACGTTGGAACGGTAGTTTGCGGATCAACAGTTCCGTGCTCTTCTGGTAACGACGGATTTCACGGAGAGCGACGGTTCCCGGGCGGTAACGATGGGGTTTCTTCACACCACCGGTGGCTGGCGCGCTCTTACGTGCGGCTTTGGTCGCCAACTGCTTCCTAGGCGCCTTTCCTCCGGTCGACTTGCGGGCGGTTTGCTTGGTACGTGCCATATTTTCGATAGTTGTTTGTGGTTTGTAATTTAGACGAGTAGTGGCTGCCTACCAATACTATACTGATATTTATACACATTACGGGATCATATCCGTTCCTCCCATTGGTCGGTTCTTGGCGGTGAGTACAAAAGTGGGAGAAGTCCGATCGTGCATTTCGATTGGCTGCGAGCGTACAGTGAAACGTTTAAATATGACGACAGGCGTAATAGTCGCATTAGTCAACGTACAGCTCTCGAAGCATCAAGTCTCTCGACGAAAAACTAGAAACTATCAAAATTCAACATGACCGGTCGCGGTAAAGGAGGAAAAGGTCTTGGAAAAGGAGGCGCCAAACGTCATCGTAAAGTGTTGCGTGACAACATCCAAGGAATCACCAAGCCAGCCATCCGTCGGTTAGCTCGCCGTGGAGGAGTAAAACGTATCTCCGGCTTGATCTACGAAGAAACCCGTGGAGTGTTGAAAGTGTTTTTGGAAAACGTAATTCGTGACGCCGTCACATACACGGAGCACGCCAAGAGGAAGACCGTCACCGCCATGGACGTAGTCTACGCTCTCAAACGTCAAGGCCGTACTCTGTACGGTTTTGGAGGTTAATTCCTTTTTACACCCTTTTGCTCTAAACTATCTTAAAAAGGCCCTTTTCAGGGCCACCACACGACTTCATTTAATTTGCCACTAATATAATATTATTACATTTATGAGCCAGGCAATTAGCTGGCAAAACCGCAACTAACAACAACTCTCGACTGGACTGTGAATAATCATAACAACCCCCCCCCCCCCAAAACTAATTATAAACGTTCTTCTTATTTATATAAATGTGTGCGTGTAATGACAAGTGAAAACAATTCATTAGTAATCTATTTATTGTATTACTGGTCTCGTACTTATATTATGCCAAGGCTGTTAATTAATGTCTCATTCAAAACATAATAAATTTAAATAAGCTCAGAAATACCCGGTTATTTTTACTAACACTTCAAGAATTGTGATTCATAATTAAGTCTTCGTGATTACTTTCTATTTTGACCACAATCATTAATTGAAGTTGGTCCTTCACATTACACGGGATAATAACATATAAACATATATAAGTAGTTTCGATAATTAAATCTAAAAACTCAACCTATTAAATTATATGTTTAATACATATAAATAAAAGCATTCTTAGACGTATATACTTACCGTACTTAAAGTTAAAATTT
>NW_020271180.1:0-50969 GCF_002803265.2 Melanaphis sacchari
ATCATTGCCGGTTGATTGCGTATTGCTTTATTATATTATGCGACATTTTTCATTGTATTTCTCGCCAGCTTAGACATCATCAGATATATATTTTTCATTCGTTGCAACAATTTTTGATGTACAACTCTTTGCCGCGTCTTCCTGTTACCTGGATACAGTACTGATGAGGTTTAAAACGTATATCTTAGCTAAAATTACTTTCTTTGCATCAATATATCTAGTCCATGGTAAACACAATGGTTAGCGATGACATAGTTTAAAATTAAGACCACCCAAGTGTTGAGTATATACGCATAAACCTGGAAATAGGTATGATATGTATATAAATATAAAATCTTATTAAATATACGCCGACGGTAATATGAAGCAGCCACGTGTATGAAAGAGGGGTGTGCAGACAAGGAGTAGTATTAATATACAAAGTAAAATACAGAAATAATCAAAATAATGCCTCTCGGGTGAGTTGTGGAGGAAGCCGTGGTAAATTCGGAAAATAAATTAATGTAATAATGTAGCGATTATGTAGCAGTTGAATGTATATAAATTTAAATATAGTTCATACATCGTCAAGGTTAGGAACTTTATGTTTAGTTTCATTTTCTGTGTAACTATTATTTTTGTAAAGTGATTTATACAGATCTATATTTATATGGAAATATATATAAAATAAATACATTATAATAATTTTCATACTAATAATATAGTGTATACACCTGTTATTTTGTCTTCTCAATTTTGCAGGTCAAACTTACTGTAAAAACCAAAGGAGCGGTGGGTTAAAGGAATACCTTGGAGTATAATATATTGAAATATCGCATCTGATTTCTAGAATATTGATCGATTAATAGATAAAATACTCGAAAAAAAATACACATCTAATAGGTCTTGTAATTTTAATGAATATATTCTAGCATATTACGATTATGAACTGGGATGGAGACTATAAGACTCAAATATAAAACGTTAAGTTTAAAATATTTAATAAACGACGTTTTATTTTTGTGTTTCGTTACACAGGGTCTGTATGCTGTTTTCACAATGTTTATAACCTCCAGCCACCATTATTTTGTAATCTTAAACACAATACGAGTAAACAGATGGCGAATCCCCATATTAATCCTATCTCCGTCTGTATAATGGTTGACGGCCTGGATGCAAGCCTCACCCTACCGACTATCACAATACAACCGACGAAAGAAAAAAGCAAAATCTCGTTTAAGGTCTTATCGAACCGATCGTAGTCGATCGCTGTAGATTTCTCGTACCACACCCTTACACATTATAAGCCAACTCAATAAGCCGCCGCTATGGAATGCACACGAAAAATAATATGTAAACCCTTATACAATGTGTATATTTATAAACGAAAATAAAGACAGTTGTACCTTAGTTCATACGCATACAAATAGTAAAAACCTATAGGCAGTATATTATTTCTACACGGAGATAAAAATTTAGCCAATATCTCGGTCTTTATAATAAGTGCAATGTTGCAGAACGTGATGCACGCCTTACCCTACCGATTATCACAATACAGTCGATATGAATAGAGGAGTAAAAAAAAAAAAATCCTTTTGTGTCGCTCAAGGTCTCTTCGTACCGATCATGGTCAGTCGCTTTAGATTTTTGGTACCTCCCATCTATAGAATAAAAGCCAACCGAACGAGCCTGCCGCTATGGAATGTGGTATGTCCTCACACGAATAAAAGTAGGTAAACGGTCAAAAAACGTGTAAATTTATAAACGAAAATAATGACGGTGTTATAGAATATAATACGAAAAAAAAGAAGTATAAACCTATAAGCATTATGTTACTTCTGCACTTAGATAAAATAAATTGCATTACTTTCTTGAAGTGTACAATACACGACATTTTTAAATAATTTCAACTGTATTCAAGTTTATTTTATTAGTTTTTAAAACAGTTAGGTATCTATGCATCTTTCTCAATACGTAGTGCTAAGTCTAATAAATATTTATACGTTTTGATGCGGTACAATTGCAAACCAATTATAACATCATCGACAACTACGCAGTTAGTTAGTCCAATACATGATTTTTATCTGCAATATAATATGAAAATGTACAATTGTTTAAAATATATTTATGAAGGTTGACATTAACATAGATAAAAAATAAACGTTGTTATAACGTTAATTTAATGAACATTAAAGATTGATAATCGGTATCTTTTTAATGTTTTAATGATCGTGTTGTGCTTGATATTATAATGGGATCATTAATGGTCGATAAGACATTTTGAAAACTGCCTAATGAATTATTAATCACCCAACGCCGTGACTAGCACACACTTTTTATCGTCGCACATATTAAAAAATAAAATTTCGTTTGCAGGAGTTTAATACAACGAATAAAAGTACGGAATGAAATTAAAATATTTTAAATGAGCTCAAAATTATAATATTACTAGCTGAATTATTACCCGTCGTTGCCGGGTTACGTTAAAAAAATAAGATTGTAGAAAAATAATACATTTTATAATAATACGACAATAATGTTCGAGTAAAATATAAATTGGAAATTAATACATGTCATATTAAGTAGACAATGACTGAATACGGGTTGGGGGAAATACAACTACATCTATTGTTTGTCCTCTTGCTTTGTTTATTGCCATAGGAAAAGCAATTCGTTTTGGAAATTGACGCTTATAGTAGTAAATGTAAAGAGAATATTTGAATAACCCATATTTATCAATTCATCTTGTATTTTTCCGACGACGATAGCGCAGCAGTAGGCGGTAGTATAGTAAAATTATCTTTGTAGATGGTCATCATGATTGTATGCGCGCGACGACGACCGGATGACGCAGCTGTACAGCAGACTGTATTTGTCGTTGGTGTAGTAGGGACTAGGGAGTAGTGGTAAAGATTTTTGTGTACTGGTACGGCGAACAACGCACGGCGCTACGCTTGTACACGGAAAACTAAATATTTCCATGAACAATTTATTTGATAAATTTTGGGAATTTTCTCATTAGATGGCTAATCAGCATACCGAGTACTTGCGTTTAAAATAAAAAATTAAAACATCTCGAAAATCGCTCTAGTACCTAGAACTTCGGATATGACTTGACAAAAAAATCGTCTCATGTTTTTATAAGTTATAAAGACAGAAATCAAGATAATATATTGAATTATATTTATCAAACCGTCTTCGCTTGGAAACGTTTAGTATGCACAATGATTTATCATTTACATCACAACTATTTTTTCATTGACGAGCTAAACTCGACACCTACTGTACATCGATGCAGTTATCTACTCCTAACTATATGTGTAATTGTTTTTCAAATAATTGTTATTAACATTGAAAAAATCTGGTAAGCCTTACAATCTAGTTTACCTCAACTTAAGACTTCCGAACATGGTGTCTAATATCAGTGCTTGATTTAGAAAAAAAATAGAAGGGGGACTCATCGGATGTTTGATAAACGAGCGTTCCATACAATATTAACCGTCACATTACCGTGGGGGCAAATAGAAAGGGTACGCTAAAAAAAAATTAAAAAAGAAAAGGGACTCCGTCCCCCACGTCCCCCCCCCAAATCAAGCACTGTCTAATATCAGATCAGATGTAACCGCACGCGAATCGATTCGGTGACGGAGGGGGGAGTTATTAACTGTTTTCAACTGAACTATGAGTTGTATAGAACTACTATAGTGTTAAAACGACAAAAATATAGATCCATCATATTTTAACAGGGGTGAACTATAGGTACGATCTGATACTTATATAGGATACGACCCTACCGACCCCGGATTATCGTCCAGCAGTTTAACAATACAGATACTCAGTACTGGATCTAGGGGAGGGCAATCTGCGGCACGTGCCCCAGGCGCTACTCATAAAGGGGCGCCAATTCAATTTCTAATTATACAATAAGTAAAAAAAAAAACAATAATGTTATTAATATAAAAGGGCACGAATTTCATATTTTTCCCCGGATTAAAAAAATGTTAGATCCGGCACTGCAGATACTAGAATAACGCGCGTGCGCGGATGTGATGAAGAATATTATTTACACATGTATACAATAAAAGATGGCGTGCCAAGTATGTTCGAAAATTATTTACGATTACCGACAATATAGCATACGTCGGGTTAGTGTTGAAAACTCGTTTACAGAATGTTACAGAAATAATATAACAGCGTTTGCGAACACAAAAAAACCACCTCTTCTCCGGCCCATTGGTTAAATATAATACGTTTTTCGTAGAAATTGTTTCGTAGGGTACGATTTGTGCACACATGTATAACATACGCACACATCACGCCTTAGCATTTATGACAAAAGGACGAAATTCATCGAAAGAATTCGTTCGATTATCTTTTGTTCGTACACCCTTCGACTGTCACCCTGCTGAGCATTGTATTGGCTTGTGACGAGTGGGTACCGGTGGTAGATTTCACCACAGAATCAACATTCTGGGTATTTCGGGGTTTTGTTACAGTCGTCGTATTTCCCACGTTGCCAGTTTTGACGCAGTTTGGATCGCAACACTGCACATTGCATTTCTAAATGGTGTAGAGGGAGCTGTGTTTCGCTCGGTTCACGGAGTTTTAACAAATAACACAACTACTTTACCGATAACCTTTTTACTGCATATTTTTTTCGATTACTAATGGTTTAATACGTATTGAATGTATTTTAGTTACCATAATATATTATATTTTTAGTTGAACGATTATTTATACTGTTTTTATCATAATATTTAATATTTTACATTATCATACGTGGTTATCGTAAAATATATATAAAAATATGTTATATATTATATGACAGAGATAGGTAGGTAGATATGGTAGTAGGTACCTAAGAGTTATGACACCCACACAAACTTTAACTGACGAACGTAATTATTCAAAAAAAAAACTATTTATTATAAATTCAAAATTTGTTTATAATATGAACTTTAAGCGTTATTTATACTTTAAATATCTAATACTTTAATAGCATCATATATTTAAATTCAAGCCATAGATGTGAGAATTTTTAACCGAACCGCAATGAATTTAGTTCTATTATTTTATTCGATAAAAATATAGCATAAATAATTTTGTCAATTTTTATAAAATATAAACTTAAAAAAAAAACAAAAATTTTTTAAAATATTACATTTATGAACACAATTATAACAATGAATTCCTTTCTTAATTCTGAACTAAATTTTTATAAACGCATAAAAAAGAATACCAATCCCATTAATATTGTATTAATTTTAGTGTTTTAAACATTCGTTGAATTTTTCTTCGGTTTTTTTGTGTTTACATGATAAGTTTATTCGTGAATTTAAGATGAAAATTAAATTTAAACCAAATGAAAAATTAGTCATTGTAGTAAATTGTATTTTATACATCAACCTTTAAAAAAGGGCAAACAATAAAATGATAGATTGTTTTTAACCTGAGTGAAGTCAGAAAACTTGTCAATTCTAATTAATTACAGTACAATTTTGTATTTATAACATTTACTATGTTTTTAGATTGTAGCCTGTAGTTGTAATTAAAAATTATTTCGTGTGTCATTAAATCTAATATAATATTATATATCACACGCTTAATTTATAATCATTAAATTTAAAGTATCATTTATTCTTAAAATTAAAAAAATTAAAACTATTACGATTAATTTTTTCACACAAAATTTAAATCAGTAATTAATATGAATATTTAAAGTTACTGCACAATTTATTTTCTTAGCTATTTTTTCTTGAAACATTATTTTGTAAAAAATTTCAGAATAAATTACGATCTATGTTAAACACATCTCTAGGTGGTAATTTTTATATAATACAATATGAAGAGTAGACCTACTTTCTTAGACAAAACTAAAATGAAGTAATTATAGGTATATTTCAATCTTTATATTATTTTAGTATACCTGTGTTGCATTGCGATTTCTAACATAAATAAAAATAACTTCAGTCTCTTTTTTTTTTGTCATTTATTTTTTGATGTACAATCTATGAAATATTTTTTTTTACAATAAGTACAAGTGATAATAATAGTTAACAATATTTACAATAAGTATTCAATGAGACAGTAGTCATGATCGAAGAAGCCAACCAGAGTTGGGACTTCGGGGAACTTCAGTCTTAATGCAATACTTGTAACATTTAAAATTACAAAACACCTATTTACGTATAACAAAATAATTTGATGTGTGATAAGTTGTTTTGTGTGCTTTCTTATAATTTATTATATTGTATAATATATTTTCATTTTTTTTTAAGTACCATTTCTAATACCATAAGTTATTATTAATTAACATTTCTACTCTTCATCAAATTAAGAAACCAATTTGTTTACTGGTTATAATTTTATAAATTATATTCAAACCCGGATCAAGAGCTTCAGGGGCCCAGGGGCCAATACATGGTTGTGGGCCCCCATCAATAAAAACAATTCTTTAAAATAATAAAATTATACAATAAAACAAATTTAAACATTTTTATTTAAGTATGATAACTAAAGAGCAGATTTTTAGGTTCTTAAAAGCTTAAAATATGATGCTAATATGTTCTAAAAAAACCCTAAAATATTCTCTAAATATTCCTTAAACTTGTAAATATGCAGATAATATGATTTGTTTTTTTTTTCCAAAATAATTCAATTAAAACAATAAATAACTTATGTACCATTCCTTTTTGGTAACATATAAAATATTTAACTATAAAAAATACAAAACAGTTCATAGGTTTATGAATATAATGAAATATATTATATAAAAACAAAATAGTTTAATAAAAACAATACATAACTTGTATGACCTTTAGTAACAGTTAAGTTATTCAACTATAAAATATAAATCAGTTCATACTTAGTTACTTTTATAAATATAATGAAATATTAATAAAAAAACAAATAAAATTAATAAAAAGAAAATTAGTTCATACTTAGTTACCTACTAAACTATATCACCATCAGTCGTAAATACTGTATCATTTGTTTAATTATACGACTCTATCCACTGTTTATGTAAATATTTTAAACTTTTGTTAATTTTCGGTATTTAAAAAAAATAAAAAATGAAAATTACAAATTTAACTAAATCGTCAGACATTAAAGTTAAAATAATAAACAATATAAAAGTAAAAATAGATTTATTATTAGAAATCATTCTTATCACTAGGGCTAGGGACTTCTAGGAATTTGCATATTTTTCAATAATCATTCAAAACATAGCTAAGTAATATAGAAATTTGTTTCATGGTAATACGAGTTCATATTTAAAATTTATAGTTGCATATTTTGCATATTTGACCATTTTTTAATTATAATTGCATATTTGAGCATTTTTAATATGAAAATGGTAGTTTTATAATTATTTAAATATTTTATACAATCACTTTTAAATTTAGATCGATTTCCTAGACCAGAAATATTACATTTATGGTTTTATATATATATATATATATATAATTAGACATTAGTATTGTTTTTCTCGCCGAACGCTCCCACTGTTATTTATGGGCTATGGCCTTAATGGTATACCTCACACGTGATTCCTGACTAGAACTCGAGTGTTAGAAGAAAATCAATTATTTATTATGACAAGTTTTTTTACTCTAAATTAAAATTTTATTAATTATGTCTACATATTAAAATAAAAAGGTTTTTTATTAAATACTATTATTTATTTTTTTTTGTGCATATTTTAATAACATATTTGGTAATTTTTAAAGGCATAAATGCATACATATTTTAAGGTTTTTTAGGGAATGAAGTCCCTAGCCCTACTTATCACGTTATTATAAGATCGTAAGTACAATCATGAATTAAGTGTAACAGAATGATCATCATTACCAATTTGATTACAAACAAGTAGATAATTGGATGATTTTTAATTTTTATCATTCTTATATAAAATAATTTTTTTTCCTAGACAAAATTGTCGCTGGAAAATATCACAAATCAATAAATTAATAATGTATAATATGATTTTTTATGAACAATAATAGAATATATTCTAAAATATGAAAAATAGGCTAAATATTCTCTTAAGTTCAAAATATGCTTTAATATGCTAAATAAATTTTTTCCTACGATTTCTGTGATGGATAAGCCGTCCACATTTTTCACTCTCATAAAGCTGCGTAAAACCAATAAAAATATGTAAAAACCTAAAAATCCGCTCTCTAATGATAACGATTGATGAGGATAAAAATATTAAAAAAATATATATTTACACATAAAATTAAGTTTTGTTTATGTAAACAGGTTTAGTCGGTAGGTATCTAAATTATGAGTATCCATGGCCGAGACAGTCACATAAACAAATTTTCCAAATTCTATTTTTAAATACAGTAATATCAAAATATATGCCTATTCCCAACAAACACAAACATGACGCTATGACGCTATGTTTCCCCACTTACCATACTATTGGTGGTAAACACGGTCGACGGGCCCCATCGACTGTTAGCTCAAACAAAAAAAAAAAATAAAAATATAACTAATGTAGGTACTATAAAAAGTACAAATTATCACTTAATGTAATTTTAAACCGAGAAAACTATGGGCCCTTAACACACGTGGGCCCCGGGGACTTGGCCCCTCCTGGCCGCCCCTTAATCCGGGCTTGATTATATTCAACTATTTCAATCGAAGTATGTTAATCTTAATTAAAACATCGCTATCATTTATTATTTTTTTTTAACTGTGACAAAATATGATATTAAAAAAAAAAAAAAATTGAACAATAATTTTTGATTTGAAGTAATTAATTAATTGTTATTCAATATTATAATAATATTTTTAGTACCTCTATTATTATTCTGTTGATTATCATTCATAAGAGATTTCACATTCTGATAAATTGTTTAAAACTCAGACTTGGGAATACGTTTTAAGATGTTGGAAATACTCGGACAAGAACATTGCTTTTTTCACGCTTCTAAATAAAACAAATAAATAAATATAGAATTGTTCATTATGTGTTTATATTGTCCACTCACCAACTTTTTTAAAGTTGGCTCTCTATGATCCTCTTGAGTGTGTTCAATACAATGCCCTTGGATGTTTAAACATTTGTCACATTCTTCACAAATATAAATTATTTTCTTCTTTTTCATTATCTACATTAAATTAAATATTTAAAAATTAATAATTTATAAGTTAGATCAAATTAAATGCTCGTTATTAACTGGACACCACATCTGCATGTGTTGTTTCCGTTATATAAACGTACAACATGATACATTTTCATTTAGTAGAATTTGATTTATTGTATTTAACCTAAATATTTATATTAAATGACCTATTATAAAAATAAAAAGTAAGAACATTTTTTCTGTTTTAATCTCAATTTTTTACGGTATTTAAATTTTTAAGCGAGATATGAGTATTTTTAATTTTAATATTTATAAGTACTCAATATTCTAACAATTGAAAATAATAAATTATAACATAAGTACTATATAGTTCACAACTAAAATAAATTTTCATTGATATTGTTAAGAATTCACAGATCTAAAAATAAGTAGTGTTCATATATGATTAATGACTCTCTATATTAAAACTATAAGACTTTTTTTAACTCATAAATTAACTAATAAATAATATTAGCTATCACACGACTATACACTATATTATATTATGTACACTGACTTTAAACTATAGAGTGACTAGTTCTAATTTTACAATTTTTTTTTTTTTAATTATATTCTTTAAATTAAGTATATTTATTAGAATTAATAAATTGACAATTTCGTTAAGACATTGTGAGCTTAGGTCCATGAAAATCACAGGATGTTATGCCTGGACACATCTTGCATACTTATGAATTATGATTTTAAATTTAAAATAAACATTTTTATAGGCATTAATAAAAATATATTATTATATATTATAACTATAAAGTTAGTGATGAAAGATTATTAGAAAGGTCTGGAATTTATGCTCGAAAATTTACCGAAATATGCATGCACTTATGTGCTTTATTATATAAATCACTATGTATATACTAATAGAGGCCTCTTTTTATATAATGTATAAACATAATTAAAAATTACATTTTAATAATGCATTTTTTATTCATATTAATATGTACTATATAATACATATTAAGAAAAATATATTATTTTATATTATAACTGCAATTTTAGTGATGAATGTGTATTAGAATTTTAGAAAAGCATGTAATTAATGCTCAAAAAATTACCGAAATATGCACGCACTTATGTGCTTTATTATATAAATTACTATATATAAACCTATAAATAGTATAAATGCCTCTTTTTTTTAAATGTATAAATATAATTAAAAATACATTTTAATAATACAATTTTTATTTCAGTATTAATAGTAATAAAAATTATTGTTTTACTAAATATTTAAAAACTAAATAAAAGATTACAAAAGTTACTAAATGAATATGATTTTTTAAATATAAACATTAACAATCAAATACTTGTATCCTCGCTGCTTCGTCAAACACAACTATAAGTTAAAAATATATTTTATTTTTAGAATGGATTTTGAGGAGTAATTTATTTTAATAATTATACCATATTTTATTTTAATATGCAATTAAAAATGAAAATATGTGAATGAATAAAAAAATCAAAATAGGTATGCAATTATACGCATAATAACATTTTGTCTTGTCTTTTCATTGCTATTGATAAAATTCAAATTTGTTACTGATTTAGTCATTTTTTTGGTCCATCCAGTAAAATACATAAATTCAATAGATACTAATTACTTGGGCCAACTTATTAGTGTTCACAAGAAAACGTGATAAAATTAAAATAAATAAGAACTACAAAAATATTCATTGATTGTATATTAATGTATAGTGAAAACACAGTTTTGCTTACCGGAGTTAATATTTTATCAGTATTTTGATTGAAAATAAGTTTTTTCGGTTCTATTTTATTTGAATTCGAAGGCGTGTGTTTTCTGAAATGAAAGTATTGGGTAATAACATTTTCAAAGTAATGCAATTAAATGTCAGATATAAAATACATACTGAACGTGAGTATCCGATTTGTATATTATCGGTGTATTAGCACTATAATTTTGTTGATTTAGCAGTAGTTGTGGGTTCAGTTCTGGTATCTGCTTCGGCGTTTGCTGCAGTACTCGCTTTGGCACACTTATTAGTACCCACTTCCCTATTAATTGTTCCCTTGATATTTGTTTCGAGCTTGGAACTTGTTGTGGAGTAATTACTTGTTGTGGCGTCAATACTTGTTGTGGCATCCGTACTTGTACCGCAGTAGGTACCTGTTGTGGTTTGTGTTGTTTATTTAAAAATTGAATTGGACATTTTACCTGTTGAATAATGATAGTAGGACGTTCAGTTCGCTTCAAATTATGAGATACTTTTGATGGTTTATCATCCTTCGAATCGTCCGTACTCATTTTGATGGTCTAAGTTAAAGTTAAAGTTAAAGTTAAAAAAAAAAAAAAAAATGTTTTTTTATAATTCCATGTTTCTTTCTTATAGGTACAAGACTGCATAATATTTGTAATAAGTTTTAAATCGATTTCTAACTTGTCAATTTGATTTAAAGATGATGCACATTTCTTGCACACGTAGTCATCGTTATTAACAATAACCACAAATGGTTCTCCAAGAAGGTTGGTAATTTTTTATGAAAATAATACATTCCCACGCGGTGTATAGGTCGTAGATAACCTTACATAATGACCATTGAGTTCTTCATTACATGTAAAACATAGACCCATATCTAGAAAAAAAATATATACTTAAAATATTATCTAAATTCATACCTGATATATAATTTATAAATTGGTATGATATAACACGTATTATAGACGTACACCTGTGTCAACTGCGCACACGGACAACTTAAGCGTTGTAAGCAAAACGATCGTTGTAAGCAAAACGATTACGTTGTTCGTCGAGAAAAAGTATTCCGCTGGAGTTGGTCTATGAACAAATCGAACTGTGCTAAATGGTGGCTGAAGCGACGAACGTGTGAATGACACCTGTAGGCGAGCGGTATTCAGCAATGGCGGTGCGAACGCTTACTACTAAAAAGATTAAAAAAGTGGTGACGAAAAACACGCCCTGCAGACTCGAACGGCGTCCTACTCTACAGATTGTAGTGTTTACACTGTATATTGATTGACGACGACGCGGTCCAGTGGTCGTTTCTCCAGAAACTTTCTGGTATACCGCAATACCGCACGCGTAATGCGTGTATATTACCACGAGTGGTAACAAGCTGCAAATCAATAACAGACTTCCAGCGGCCTGCGGTCATTGACACGAAAACATAATCGATTTTTCGTTATAATGTTTGTCTGCCAGGTCGCTCTGTATATATGTATATGGTAATAATTACTAATTGGTAAAATATTGTACTGCAGTGATGAAGTTGTAATTTTTTTTTTGCGAGTATACACTTAAATGTGCTTGGTATGTAAGCGTAGGGGGCTAATGCCCTCCACACCCCCTTATATACTACGTTATCATTATTTTTATATTTATAATTGCATATTTGCAATAGCCCAGTCAATAGAGGATTTTGCCTTGCATTAAATACTAAAGCTTTGAAACTTGGGAAAAAGTTCCTGATTAGCCAAAAAAAATTGCACCACCCCTCCAAGATCCGATAATGAATATAAAACGCATAAAAAGTTATATCAATGTTATAAAAATACCAAATGAGGTAGGTTATTATAATAATATATTTCAGAAATATTTACAGTATAATGACACGAAACTAAACATATATGTATATACATACCTTATTCTACGGTTTTCGGTCCGTTTGCCAACTACGTGATACGTATACAACATACATATTATATATAGATAACTACGGGTCATTATAGCGCGGAGCACTACATTCTATAACGGGCGGATGGACTTTGTCGTTCATTTATTATACTCTTACGCTAAAAACGTATGAGCCCTTTCTTGTCAAAAATCTTACGATCTTTAATCTTTTGTGAATGCTAATTTTAATGTTAAGTTAATAGTTTTTGAGATGTTGTTAAAAAACCAAAAAATTTCATCTAAAATCTAAGATGGCGAAAACTTGCAGACCTCGGAGGGGTGACGCATTTTTTTTTTTGGCTAATCAATACTTTTTCTCACAATGTGTATAAATATCTCTATGGTCAGTATACCTATGCTGTACAATATATATTAATGTCTAATTACAGTGTTGTACTGTCTTATACTATACTGAAAAGTATTAGGTTGTAGCCCTTAAGTGCAAAAAAAAATAAATACCATTTTAACAAAACATATGTGCAAATAAGCAGATAAATTGTACTAAAACAAAGTGTATTTTATAAGTTAGGTATAAGTTTATAATGTTTATATTGTATAGATATATTGTGTAGTTATCTCAAGAGAACTTCGCATCCAGATATGTGTCTCCATTTTACACACGTATGAGTGTACGACATGGTAAATTTTCGTTCACCAATTTCAATAATGTGCTTTTAGTTTTGATATTAGAGTAAATTGGCCTATAATCAAACTTTTAGTTAAAAACATTATTTGTTCTCTCGTTGGTTTTTTACGATATTTTAAATTTTAAGCAAGTTGTGAGTATGGAAAATATAAATTTTTAAAAATGCTTATAATTCACTTAAAATTTAAAATATCGTAAAAAACCAACGAAAGAACACAGATAATAATGTTCTCAGCTAAAAATTTGATTTTAGGCCAATTTACTCCAGTATCAAAACTAAGAGCACACTATATAAACTGGCGAAAAAACATTTATTATTTCGTACGTGTGTAAGACGGAGACAACACATGCGATTGCGACGTTTTCTTAAATAATAATCAACCTTCACCGTAGGTAATTCTTTACAATAAAATACGATACTATAATACTTAATTTTAACTGAAATCGATCACTGTTGATGTATTTTTGAAAATACTATACATTTAATTAAAATGAATATTTTAATTTAATAGTTAATGATTTCAAAATAAAATATTTTTGCGCTACTAAAGTAAAAAGGAGCAAATAGAATTTATGCTTTTGGTCTATCAAAAAAAAAAAAAAAAAATCGGCGATTTATGCTTTTGGGGTTCGCCGTAATACTGTGAATACCTTTAATATTAACAACTCTTTTGATTACCTATATGGAAATCGTCAAATCGATAAGATTTGTTCGACATTTTATTTATTAAACTAAAATTTATTCATCAAATTATTTTATAGAATAAACGAATTCACATACGCGTATACCCGCGTTTCATGTGTTATTCTATCTACAGAAAAACAGAGAAGTAGGTATACGCCGTATATCCCCGAGTTTACGCCCCTGCAGTGCCTCAATTCACCATTGTTGTGCTATAAAGTATGTACTATAAACGCTTTAATATTGTTACTGCACGAGCACCATTTGCGTCTTTGTTATCGCTAAAATGATCTGTATTATGTGTTCGGGCCGTATGTGCTCACGGCTTTTGTGAAGCTGTTGTCACACCTGCAACTGTCGGTTTCGACCTAACCTTGGACAGCTGCTCCTTCTGCCCTTCCCTTCCACCGATGCAGCGCGTATGGACTTTATTTTCACAATTTCTATTCATCCATTGTGTACGTTTGGAATCCTAAGCGCACATAATATAATAATAGGTATACTGGTCCAAGTGCTATCTAAATCAAAATACCGATTTTCCGTACACTACAATTTTATCAAAACTACTATAAAAATATTATACTCGTGGACATTAAGTATAAATGTATTGGAATATAGAAGAGTACCTATTGATAAAAATTCAGCTTTACAATAATAGACAATTTAATATATTTGTTACGGGCAAAATTGACTATCGGGCAATGTTTACATTGCTCGGGCATTATGGTACTGCCCCATTATGATTGGCAATGTAGGCAAAATTATATTTTGTCCGGGCTGTGCAGAATTGCCCAGTCTAAGTTGGACAATGTAAATCAACACGCTTGAATTATTACATTTATAACTGACTCTTTTCCTACAGCAGTTATTTTATTTATTCTATGATCTATTTTTCCTTCGATCAATGTTGTTTCTTCAACTTCACAATGATTTCCTAGATTATTCATAGATGTTTTTATCCGCTTCTAAGTTTTCTTCAGTTTTTAATTTATTAATTATTGATATTGGATATACAATCATGGTGTTAAATTATCGTTTAATCCAAAATTTGCACTACGTCTAAACATTGCTTCTATACTCTCATACCAATTACTTTATAAAATATAAATATAAAAGTGCGTATATAACTCCAAAACTAAATTGAATGTAACACAGTACTTATTCTCCTCACTATATATATATTCTTTCTAAACTGTTTAACACATTAAAAAAAAAAAAAAAAATGTATTCAAATGAAAAGTATTGTTTATAGCTTAAGTTACAATGTCCAATTAGTATGAGCAAAGTAACTTGGACCGGTCAAAGTACAGCCCTCCATGGGAAAAAAATAGTATTTTTAATATATATGCTCAAAAACACTGGGCAAAGACGCAAAGTCTACATTGCGCGTAACATATATATGTTACATACAAAGTCCGGAATAGTACATTTCGCAATTTGTACAGTGATTTCTGTACACATTGCGAAGTGTACAATTTTATTTTGCTGTACAAAGTAACTAGATTGTACAAGTTGCGTTATACAATTCGCGATGTGTACAATAATTACTATACAAATTCCGAAGTGTACAATAATTATTGTTGTACAAATCACAAAATTTAAAAACATATTCTAAAAATTACAATACAATAACTTTTATGTTTTAAAAGTATTTTTTTTAATATTACATATTATTACTTATTAGTTATTAGTATACTGTATAAAAATAGATATACCAGGTCTTTACATATTAATATACAACAATCATTGAAGAAATCACAAAAATAAGTAATAATATGAAATATTTATTAAGAAAATACTTTTAAAACATAACAGTTATTATATTGTAATTTTTAGAATATGTTTTTAAATTTTGTGATTTGTACAACAATTGTACACTTCGGAATTTGTACAGTGGTTATTGTACACATCGCGAATTGTATAACGCAACTTGTACAATCTAGTTACTTTGTACAGCAACATTGTACATTTCGCAATGTGTACAAAAATCACTGTACAAATCACGAAATGTACAATTCCGGACTTTGTATGTAACATATCTATACATATTAAATATAATCTTATTGATTAACAGCGACTAACTTGCCGAGGTCAATGATCGTGAACTCGATTCTTTTTCACGCAATATTTTTAATATTGTAATTATTTAATTATTAATGTTTATAGATTTAGACATATATTATTTTTAATTCCTTATTAAAAAATATTCTTTAATTGGGTTTTATACCAGTACATAACAATGTTGTTGAAGCACCATAATGTAAATACTAAATATTATCGTTTATGGGAGAACAGCCAATCGACACACACTCACACACACACACACACACACACACACACACACACACACACACACACACACACACAAACACTCGCCAGCCATTATTTAGGTAATCACTAGGGCCCGGATTCCAATGCAAAATGCATCATTTTTTTATTAATCCTAGACAATGCTTTCCAAGTTTATAATTTGATTCATGTAACAGAGACTTCAAAGGTGAAATTTTTATTTTGCATTTTTTTACTTTTTTTTGCATATTTCAATATTTTTTCATTTTTAGCATTTTTGGGTCATTTTGTTGGTTTTTAATGCATATGTGTTCAATATACTATACAAATTTAGCCAATTCAAAATATTATCTAAAAAAAAAATTATTCGATTCAGTTTTTATCTTATTGTTCAATGCAGTTCTCAAAATTTAGTAAGTACAATAGGCTATTACTTAGAATTTAATTTTTAATATATACGTATTTTGGTATGTTTAGAATGAATAATATTTCTCCAGAACGACCAAAATACATACGAGTCAACTTCAATCAAATGTTCAGTTTTTTTTTTAATAAAATAATAAAAAATAATTAAATCTTATTTATTAATTACAAATTGTATAAAAAATATATGTCATTTTTAAAGTCATATTTTCATTTTTAAGGTCATTTTTGTAGAAAAATGCATTTTTTTTAAGGGCATTTTTGGCTATTTTTTAGAGCATATTTGTATGGTTTTAAGTGCATTTAAATCCGTGCCCTAGTAATTACTATGCAAATTTATCAGCACGTTATATTATGTAGCCGTTGCGTCGGCTGTGCGATACGTATTAATTAGCACGGCCGCCGTAAATTTTTATTTTCTGCCATACGTTCGTCGCGCAAAGACCAAACGACAGTTATTATATCATATTATTTTTTATTATATTTTGTTGCGCAAATCGCCTTTTTCTATTATACTATTTTATTCTATTGCGTGTGTGCTAATTTCCATATTGTTATTATTATTTATTTATTAACTTTATTATTAATTATTATATCGTGTGCGCTAATCGCCAACCTTTTATATATATATTTAAATATTTTTATACGTTTTTATATTTATTTTGCTTGTTTTATTTGTTGTGTGTGAAATTTATTGATTATTATAGTCATATTTAGGACCAGCTGGCCAGTCTGCGCTCCACAAATTGTAAGTTTTTATTATTACAATTATAATTATATTATTTATTAAATTTTTATACTTTTGAGCCAAAAGGGCCAAATATCATTATTATTATATTTATATTATAGCTCTAATAGGTACCTATATTGTTTTTATATTTGATATTATTTTATATTGTAGGGCCAAAAGGGCCGTAGTTATATTATTATCATTACCATTATTATTATATTGTTGGGCTAAAAGGGCCATATATCATACTATTTATTCTGCCTAGCCATAAGGGCCCTGCATGCATAATTTTTGAGTATTATCTATTTTTTATATTGTAGCTCTAATAGCTACTTGTATTGTTTTTTATATTTATTATATTATATTATTTTTATAATTGTATTATTATTAAATATATAGGTATTGTAGCTCTAATAGCTACTGCTTACTTGTATTGTTTTTATACTTCATATTATTATTGTTACCATTTATTTATATTGAGTTACCTGAGTCCCCTAGTTTTTAGTTTACACACATACATATATATTATATACACACACATACACACATCACCCACACACTAGCACTCACAGGATTTGCTCGGCGAACCTGTCCACCTCCTGTTGAGTGCTATACACATATACACAAATTTACAAAGGTCGGTCGGTGTGTTAGTAAAGTTAAGCGCGAAGTATTTTGGTAACCGGGCGCACGGCCTAATATTGTCCGTTCCCGGCCCGCACAAATGTACACAAACGTTTTTCATATTTTATTTCATTGGCTAGATAGTACTCATTGGCTAGATTACTAACAATCGACCATACGATAAACGTAAATGACAATAAATTATGTACCTATATAATAAAAAAATCGTGTTATTTTCTAGTTGAAATTAACCAACATTCAAAATTCAAATTGCATACAAAATATAATGTAGATATATAATTGTTGTGACTAGTACTATAGTCTTGAGAAAACTCTGTGACCTAAAACAAATATTATATCAAAGTTGACAATCTATAATTAAAAATAATTTATAATTGATAGATTATTACGATATTATCATATATATTATTATTAAGGTTCTCTCGTATTAAGTAACCACGATTTAATGATACGAGGAAATAATATTTTATTTATTATTCGTGAACTAATAAATCAAAAACATGAGTTTTATACGTACACTACATTTTGTCACTACTGCAGTTGTTTAGCAGCACATTGTTGACCAGTCAACACGTCACTTTTTGTTTATACACAGCATTTTTTTTTTTTTTTTTTTTTGACAATTTTCATGTTAGTTATGATTTACTGGCGGCTAACATAATATAATTGTTGTGTCCATGTACCTAGATTCTAGCTCACCATAAAGCTTAATATTGACTTTTATTACTTCTTCGTATTTAAGTTGAGATGTTATAGTCGTGTAAATAATCATAATTCAGAACAGTGATATGCATTAAATTATGTCTTAAACCATATCGTTTATGTGGTTCTTGTATTCAAATACTAAGCACTTAATGACTGTAATTTTTTTTTTTTTCAACAACTATAAAAATAAAAATATAAAATGTCTATATATCGTTTAGAGAAAGTAGAAATATTTTGAAAGTAACAACATAGAAAGTGATAGCATTATATTATTTCGTGAAAATGTTCAGTTTCTACAGTTCTTTGTCAAAAATCTTTGAGGAAAAATAGTTAAAATTTAATACACCTAAAAAATATAATTTTTCACGTAAGTAATTTTTTTTTTTTTTTTTTGCCAAATAGGTTGGAAAACTTAATACGAATCTTGCAATAAATTTTAAATCTTAAATATAAAAATTCTTATTGAAAAATATTGTTTAATTGAGTTTTACATATTAATATAACAGTACATGCCAATGTACAGAAATGTTTTTCACGATTTTATTTCATTGGGCTAACATTTAACCATATAATTAACGTAAATGGAAATGGAAATAATATACGAATAGTTATATTATACTTAATAGCTATAAAATAATTAAAATCTCATTATGTTCTTATAGTGTTCTACTTGAAATCGACCAACATACAAAACTCAAATTGAATACAAAATATAATGTAGATATTATAATCATTATTGTGACTAATACAATGGTCTTGAGAAAACTGTGCTATTTAAGTAGTATAATAGAAAGGACAAAAGTCGACAAACTATAGTTAAAAATAATCTATTTTTGATAACTAAATACAATATAATTTTATACTATTAAGATTCTCTCGTTAAAATCTATATAGTGTAAGTAAATATGATTAAATTATACGAGGAAATAACATTTTCTGTATTATTCGTGAACAAATTTAATACATAAGTTTTATACGGACTTAGTCTTTACTGTAGCTATTTATAGTAGTTTTTTTCGATACTTAACAAATTTTTTTTTTTTTGTTTAATTAATAATTATACACGGCAATATTATTTTTTAATAATTTATTTCTAAATTATGATTCACTCGAAAGTAATTTAATGGTTGTATCCACGTATCTAGCTCACACTAAAGCTTAATATTGACTTTCATTACCTTCTATTATTTAAGTTGATGTATTACCATATAAATTATCATAACTCAGAACACTAGTAAATATTAACTCATGTATTGTACTATGGTTTGATTATTGTAAATTTTAAATATTTTAAATATTTGAGTTTAAAAGTAAATAAATGCACCTATTGTTAAAATTAATTTATAATTAAAGAAATATTCAAAACAGATTATTATTTACGTTTTTAAAAATCGAGCTTTAGAGTCTTTAAAAAAGTATTTCTTACTTCTCTACATAATAATTGTCTTCTTTGTTTTTATTTCATGTTTAATATGCTACTTAAGTATTATTTGATTTTTAAGTGTATCAAATTTGAGTGTAAATGAGTATGAATAATACTGTTAATTAACATCTCAAGTGGTTAGTTGAATTATTTTTGCCGAAAACTTTGTATTTGAAAATATCATTGTGCAAATAAAATATTATAATACACATAACAACTTCAATTTCATAATTGTTAACATTAAAAAAAAAACCCATAGTCATTATTTAATCGTATAAATATTTAATTTCGTTCGAACTCGAACTTCAAGTGTCTTTAAAAAATCTTCCACTTATGTACTTAAAATTTATAAAATTCAGGACTTTATACTGAAGTTATTTGTTGTTAATGGAAAATATTAAATTTAATTTTCAAGCTTTTTAACGGACAAATTAAATATTTTTTACCAAAATGTAAAAACAAAACTAACCAAATAGTAATAATAAATAACTCAAAAGTATCAAACAATATTTAAATTCATACTATATGTAAAATGTCAATTTAAACGTTTGGTACACATTTAAGTACCTTTAATTAATCTTTTTTGTGTTAAACCTAAAAGTCAAAATTAATTTTGTCAAAAATAGATTTTGCGTAAAGATTTATGTTTATCTTTTCTTTATTATTTTTTATTCTGTTTATTCATATAGTATTTTGAAAAGTACTAACTTAATTAGATCAATTTTGCCATTAGATACCTATCACTCTTAAGTTAAGAGTGATAGGTATCTATGGTATCTATCGGTGCTCGACTTGGACGGGAACGCATGGGAACTCAGCTCCTATACTAGCTTTTGATTTTAATTAGCGTTACCATTCTACATTTTCCCAAAAGAATGCACGGGTACGCACTACGCAATATAAAATATAAATGACAACGAACATTCGTACGGCTTACTATAAACATTCTTAATTAATTTAAATTTGAATATGCATAGTTCAATTTTTACCACGAATTAAGATACACATGAGATATATTATATAAGAGATATTTTTTTTTTCGATTATTAAGTACACAATCTGTAAAATTAGTTTTACCACAAGAACAATATAATTATGTGCTATAGAATAAAATATATGTGTCATATGACATGAAAACTGTTTAATATCTCGAATTCTAGGGATATAGATATTCCTATCTTTCTCAGTGATAATTTAATTGTCGAAGTTTCTATTTTTAAAATGTCAACAATTTCTAAATCATTAAAAATATTGATTATTATCAAAGCTGATAAATCATAAATCCATAGGTATTTATTAGTCGTCAACAGTCTGTTTTTATTTTAACAAATAGAGCAACCATTCGTTATTTTAAGATTACGTAAACGAGTTATGACTTATGACTATGATTGTTGATCACTGTCCACTGACTAGTAAAGTATAATACAGCTTCTAATATTTTAATTTACATTGATTAATAATTAATATTCTTGAATTTATATAATTTTTCTATATTGGTGTTAAATATTAATTCTATAATAATAATAATAATAATAATAATAATAATGGATAAATTTGTTATAAAAATAAAAGCAAAACCATAAAAAAATATTGACCAAGAAGTAAGTAATTTATTATTTGTATTTATTTTTCTAGTTGTAACAGTTTCAATCTGTTAAACTTTATAAACATATTTGGTCAGCTAAATGCTTAATGTAAATAATATAAGTAAGTTTATAGGTAGGTGCTATACTACACAAGTATAAAGTTTTAAATAACTTGAAAAGTATGGCATCTAGACACTTAGTTGAACAGATTTTATAAAATAACTTAAAGTTAAAAAAAAAATTAACTAATGGAGTCACAAATTTAAAAAAAATAAGCTTAATAACTTGGTTTTAAATTTGCAACTAGTTAATGTCCACCTTTGCCTTTTACAGGTAATATTTTATACAATTAATAAATACAACATACAAAATGTATACTAATTTATATTTATAGGATTATCAAAATGTGTGTAAAGATAGTTCTTGTTCTCTCGTAAACCCTGTAAGTATTTCACAATTGTTTTGATTATCTATTATTTTTTAATATTCAGGTAATATATTATGTTCTTGTAATAGTTAAATGCTAAAAATCAAAATATATTTTAGGTGTTTCTTACACCACATTTTGTTGAAGAAGTTGAGATTAATTTTCAAATAGAACATAATGTAAGTAACCTATTGATACCTTAATTGCTACACATTATTTTCCTTCATTAAAGAAATATAATATTTTATTTTTCCTAATAAATAACAATTTTAATTTTATTTCTTTTATATATAAATTGCATTTACATATGATTTTTAAATATTGAATTTTTTTTATTGTTATAAGATGCTAAAATATCCAATAAAATCTCAAAAAATAAAAGTATAAAAAATACTTGACCACAATGCTAAGATGAAAAACAGATAAAATATTTTACTGATGAATATCCTTGGATTTTTTTTAATAAAAACAATCTTGGCTGTGAAGTTTGTAAAAAAGGCAACTTAAATTTAAGCAAAACGAATGGAACTCATTTTGCTAAAGAGTGGATCAAAGGTGAAATTTGTGCTGTTGGACCAGATATTAAAAAACAACAAGCAAATCTAAGAAAGAAAATTTTATTGCATAAAACTTCAAATGCTCATTTATGTATGGAAAGAATTATTCATAAAAGCAAATTTGATGATGTCCCAGAGCATATTAAAAAATTATCTAAAGCTGAAATAGAAACTACAGAAAAAGTGTTTAGAATTGCATATTGTATTGCTAAAAATCAACACCCTTTTTCTGATCATCCAAAACTCATTGACCTCCAAATCTATAATGACCTTAATATGGGACGAATCTTACAAAGTGATAAGCCGTGTTCTAATATAGTTGATCACATTGCTATTGAAATAAGAAAAAAAAGTTTGTAGTGAGATTATTCACCAACAAAGAAAACTGTGTGTTATAGTAGACGAATCAAAGCTATGCTAGTAATATGTTTAGAACTACTATTGGTGAGGAATTAATAACTTTCTTTTTAGATTTGGTAGAATTAAGTGCAACATTTGCTGAAGAAATAAAAAATGCAATTATTACAAAACTATTTTATTATGGAATGACTAATGATTTTCTCAAAAAAATTTGATTGCATTTGTCAGTGTTGGTACGTCAACTATGTTAGGAAGAAAAGTTGGTGTAAGTACAAAGTAACAAAGTTGCAGAGTATGTACCCAAGTTTAATTGTATGGCATTGTTTAAATCACCGTCTTGAATTGGCAGTTTACGACACATTGAAAGAAATTAATGGGACAACCAATTTTCAATCATTTATTGAAAATTTGTATGCTTTGTATCATAACTCACCAAAAAATATGACCGAACTTAAGGAATGCGCTTCATCGTTAGAACAATAACTGCTTCACATTGGAAAAATTTTTACTATTATGTGGGTGGCATCGAGTGAAAAAACAATTAAAGCAGTGTGGAACAATTTTATTATACTGCATTAAATGCACATTTTTCTAAGTCGTCTGTTGATAGTTCTAAAAATTCAAAATATAGATCTAAGTATTCGGGACTTCAAAAAACCTTAGCATCAAAGGAATTTATAACTAATTTGGGTAATTAAATTAATTTTTTCACTTTTTTATATTTTGTTATTCTGTTTTTTTTTTTTTTAAGATAAATATTTTAAGAATAACTTTAAATTAATTGTTTTTAACATATTTCATCTCTTATTAGTAATTACTAGAATAATAATTAACAACACTACAAATATTTATGTTATAGGTATAATATATGATGCTATTAGTGAGCTAGCAGATTTATCATTGATACTACGAAATAGATGTTTGAGTATAGCTGAGGCCAACAAATGTATTCTTCGTACTATTAGAATTTTTGAATCTATGATAGATCATCATGGTCCAAAAAACTGAAGAAGCTTCAAATGCATGTGGAGATGAACAGTTGATGTTTAAAAATGTTAAATTATCTAATAATAAGGTAATACCTAAAATTATACCATCTCAATTTTCCCGAAGTCTTGCCAACAATTTACAAAGTAGACTCTTCACCATGCAAGCATCACATGTAGGTACACATGACAATAATTTGTTCAAAAATCAGTACAATATTCTACTTGCTGACTTAGACATCTTAGATCCTAAGAGATGGCCTGATAAATTTGATTTTCAACATGGTGATGTCAGTCTACGACGTTTAAGCTAAACAGTTTCAAGTTGACGAAATATCATCAGTATGTGGTTTTCGGGAGTTCAACGAAATTAAAGACCATTCTAATATTTATGATTTAAAACCTCTATTAACTGTAGTTAATACAGTAGCTATTTCTTTATGTGAATGTGAACGTACGTTTATTGCAATGAACAACATTCTTACACCTAAAAGAATTGCGTTGTCTTCAAAGCATTTATCTTTATTGCTATTTATAAACTGCGTTGGACCTCCTGTAAAATTATTTATACCAAGTCCATATGTGCATGCTTCGATAAGTAATGAACGAAGAATTGCTGATGAAGTGTGTTGCCCAAAAAGAATAAATAAAGATATTAATGTATCTTACATGTCATTATTGACTTTTTTTAGGTCTTGAGTTTTACACATTAAATTTTGTCTTTTTTTTTCAACATAATCTGACCAGTCCAATTTATCAAAGTTATTTGTTAAAAATATAAAAATTGCATCTTGTTATAAATATTTATAAAATTATATATTTTTAATTAAGGTTTTTGTTGTTAACTTATAATTAACATACTGTTATAATGTTATTACTATTTATTTGGTATTAAAAATTTATTAGGTACCTATATAATATATATTAGTTTTATTAATATTTATTTCGTTATGTACTTATATGTTTTTTAATTGAATTTCCTACCTATAATAATTTTTTTATTTAATATAACTAGGAAAAAGTTATTAAATTAATTAGTTAAGTTAGTTATTAAAAGTAATTAAAAGTGATTAAAAAATGTAAATATATTGACACATAGTCAAAAATAATAAGTATTAGGAATTATTTATTTTAAAATATAATGGTAGAAATTAAGGGGGTGTGAGGGCAAAGCCCCCATGGGTTAGTGTTAAATAAAAGTTTGACTGGAACGCTGTTTTTTTTAATTTCTATTTGGGTTCCCATTCTTTCACTTTACCAATTTGAGCACTGCAGTCTTAACGTTGAAGATCAAAGTACTTTGTTTACTAAAAATACATATAACACAATACACAATGACAATTGACTACAACAGATCATTGTAAAGTCAGTATATCGCTCAGCTTCTCAGAATTTAAAAAGATATGTAATTATGACAAATACATTTAACTTTACTAGCATGCTATGTAATGATTTTTTTAAAGATAATATGAAAAGTCAATATTGTTTTTCCGTGTATGAAGAATTGAAAATTAAATTAATATGATGATATAGACCTATAGTACTTACACATTTTCATGGAGTTTACCAAAAAAAAAACATAGATAAACATAATGAAATATTAAAATGATATAGAGTACAAAATACATATTCAAATATAACTCAAATACATTAGGTTAATAACTAAGCTTCATACCTAATCGTATACTTTATCTAATAATTATTCAGGTACAGATCAAGAGTAATATCTGAGGGAGGGGCCCCTGGATCCAAGCCTGTCTAATATTATGGTTACAGTAAATATCGAGATCCATAATATAATATAATAAAAACACATAATGTACAAAGTTAGTTAATGTATATATAAACAATAAACATATAATGTCATTGAATATTTATCATGATTATAAATAGTTAGGTACTTACTTATATTATATTTACCTTGCTATAATTTGTACTTAATTATCTTTAGTCATCATTTTATGGTTAGATTCAATATTAACCAAATTTAATCATTTTAAAATCATTGAATCAAGATAAAAAAATCTGTTATTATCATTGAAAATTGTGTGTATTAAACGAATACAATTGTCATTCACTTTTATAAACGTAAAGCGCAAAGGTAGGAGAGTTAATGAAAATATTTAACTCAAGTTTAGTTTAGTTAAAAGAGCACAAGATCGATAAGTTGGATGTTAATCGTTAACAAATAATAAATTTAACTCGATAAGTTAACATTTAATAAAGCAAAAAAAATACCAACTTAACTTAATTTAAAAAAAGTTAATCTATTTTATTTTAATTAGTATGTAAATTACATAGAAAATGACTACCTATGTCTTTCTAATTTACTAAATCATAAAAAACAATTTTATTGAATTTTATCATAATGCACATTGTACAGTGTAATTACCCTTTTACGTTGCATGATATATTATTTTTTCATATAATATAACAATTGAAGGTCATAAAACATTAAAACAATAAATTTATGATTCATTATTTTATTAAAATAATTTCTAATATCAATTGCAAAAAGCTGAGTTATTTCAACTATCAATTAAACTCCTCAAGTTCATAAGTTGATTAGAAAATAAACTAACTAGTCGAGTTAAAAAGTTAAAAAAAAATTAACTCTCTGACTTAGCTTTAACTTTTTAAATAGTTAATACTCACCTTTGTGTAAACGTGCGTTTATTAATTTTTTTTTTTTTTTTTGAAATCTATCAAATGTATTTTGAAAATTTACATTTCATGTTATATTTTCTTTTGTAAATACATTTAAGAATATTTTAGATGATAATAATTTATATTTGAAATTTTAAAACAAGACATCTCATATATTTTTCCTTTTTTCTAAGCTACATAATTTAAAAATTCAAACTTAGAGCTGCATTTATTTAAAAGTGTCTTATAATATTCATTTATATTAGTTACTATACTAGAAAAAAATAAATATATTCAAACAATTTTTTTTTCCAATGCTGAACTTGGTTATATTAGGCATGTATTTTCTTCTTTAAGATTTAATAGATTTATACATTTATATTTATAATATTTTTGATTACAACAGATGTGTTTTGTTCAGTTACCTCAACAATATATTAAAATTTAACTTCATATCTTTGATTTAAATATAACTCCAGTACTATTTATATTTTAAGTTTGTTTTTTCACTAAGCATTTTTAATTTGAATTATTTATAAGCCCTCCATAGTCTAATAGTATAAAATTATTTACAAGATCTTTGAATTAATTTTGTAATAATTGTTTAATTAATTTAATTAACATAAAACTGTTAAAATGTTTTATGATATATTTACATAATTATTTTTACTAATTTTATTTATTTTTTTTTTAATTGTTTTATTTTCTAATTGTTTTTCACATTATTTTGTTATTTTTATCTTTCTGATAATTTATAATCTTCATCTATGTTTAAATAATTAGAAATAATATTTTTTAACAGATAATAGATGTAAGTGTGTTAGGAATGGTATATTTAGTCTACTAATATACACTTTTATGAAATCAAAATAAAAATATAATATAATTTTATATAGTTTTTATTAATCATGCAGAACATTATTGCCACAATAATAAATTTCAATATTTTTTTTTAAAAAAAATTACTGTTACTGACTAAATAATCAATATGCAATGGTTGTATAATCTTTACAAATTCATCTTTGGATTTGGTACACTGCAACTTCAATCTAAAATAAAAATAAAACACCATTCAAACACAACTATTGTATTGGTAGAAAAATCAAACAATAAATAAATATAATAATTTTACAATGAAATTTTATATTTTATTTTTTATATTTTTAAGTCAGCAAGAATGATTGCAACATAAAGTTGAATTTATTTTTTATTTTAAAGCATATAACTTACCTTAGTACAAAATGTTGATATTTCTCTGTTGAATAAGTGCCATTCTCTTTCAGCTTTTTCAGTGCCTTCAAACATGATCTTATCAATCTACAAAAAATTTCCCTGCGTGATCTTCTTAATCTATCATCATTCCACCTTGGAGTGTTACAAAGATGTTGCAATGCCATGAAAATATACCATACTACATCATCCCATTGTTCGTTTTCAAAATAGGCATCACAATTAGTAAGGACAAATGACTGGAAAAAGAAATTTAATTATAATATTATAATATCTAAATGTAAAGTTAGAAGTTATTTGCTAAACATTTACATGAAAGACAAATACATGTTTTGAAACTCTGGAGAAAACATCGGAAGACGATTGTGAATCATCCTTTAATACATTGTATATGGTACGTCTTAAATAAGCCAAATGATCGCAGAGATGTTTAAATTTCAGTAACCTAGTGTCCTATTAATTGAACAATATAATTTTGGTTAATTAAATAGAAAAAGAAAATTTAATTATAAATGTTATAATCTAAATATTACATTTGATTGAGCGGGTGGTTTATTTTTAATTTTTGATGCTGCTTTTACTTTGAGAGGTTTGTTTATTTGATCGTTGCACTGCTTGGAATTAGCTGAAGTCTAAAAAAAACGAGTATATTATAACTGATTCACATTAAATAAAACTAAATTGTATGAACACAGCATTGTCGTTAACAGAAAAATTCAACATTAAACTTTTATGAGTTACACCTACTGTTGGTTTTTCATCTTGTACACATTCATTCACCAATTGATTTTTTTCTTGTTTGATAGATTCCATTTTCAATTTGATTCTTTTTATTATTTTGTCAATACAATTTTAAACAATATCAGCTGTAATACAACTGATAAAAAATAAAATTAAAACATTATATAAAAAATAAATTTTAAATTTTCACCCCTCCCTAATCAAAGAGTATAAAAAAATGTTTTCACCACCACACGAGATTGTACTCTAATTCCAATTTTATTATTACTGAAGTATGCAGTCGTAAACAAAAAAAATACGTTTCTGATCGTTATCGGTGGCACGTGCCTAAATGTTTATTTGAAAATGACATCAATGCACAAAAACGATTAGTAACACATTTTTAATCCGAATTAGGGCTAAGATGACTAATGCGCATTAACCATTACATATACATGTTGTGAATAACGATTGAATTATTAATTATAGCATAATTTTCGACATTAAAATATAAAATTCAGTATTTACTTACCAGTTGTATGCACAGGCGACCTTAGGAAACTATAGGGGTAGTCGGGATGACTGTTTTCAAAAAAATGGCAACAGCCAACAACGAACAATGGTGAATAGTATCTCTGGCAGGGGTGGGGAGGCTATAACTCTATGGGACAGAACTGACATCATGTTTACGACACGCGACATACCAGACATACCATCTTAATAAAATTCTTGTATTTCTCTGAAAGGGGCAACACTACATTTGTGATAATATATAATTGACCTAATATAAAAATGTTATAGTGGAATTTTTTAATTGCTGACACGTAGGTACGGTTTACAATTTACGCTTGTACACCTCTATTTGAAATTTCTGTTCGAGTTTATTTAATTATTGCTTGTGAAGTTTTTCCTGTGCATTTTATTGATAATTGTGTTAATTAAGAGGACACCGCACCCGCATCTGTTATCTCTGCCTTACACACAAACAACATAGCGAATTTTCGTTCAGCAGAATCCATTTTGTGTTGTCAGCTTTAGCATTAGAGTAAATTTACCTATTATCAAACTGAAATGTAAGAATTTTATCTAGGCAATGGCATAGGCTTTTGTGAATATTACAGTTTTAAAGCGAGTTATGAACATTTTAAAGTTTCAATATCTTATATGGCTATAACTCAGCATAAAATTAAAATATCAATAAAACACTATGTCATTGCCTAGATAAAATTCTTATCTTTAAGTTTGATAATAGGTCAATTTACTCTAATGTTAAAGCTAATAACATAAAATGGATTCTGTTGAACGAAAATTTGCTATATTGTATGTAAGTAAGACAGAGACAACACATGCGGGTGCGGCGTCCTTTTCAAATACGCCTCCTTATCAGTGTATGATCAATGGATGTGATATTACGCACGATAATAAAAGCGTTCTTGAGCAGCGCACACGCTTGTAACATTTGCGCCGTGACGTAACGTAACGTAACGTAGACGCGTAACAGCAATATATGTGTGGAAGTAAAGGCGTAACAAAAGTTGATACGCGACGAAGTCACATCGCGTTCCACGAGTCGTCGGAAAACTTGAATCGAATCAGGAGATTGTTGCTTGGTAGGGTTACGAATAGGTAGCGAGTCTACGATAAATAATTACGGCGTTTCGTTCCGCGCGAATGTTGCAAGTTTGTACGTAGTTTTGGACATCGCTTCCCGAAGAACAAGTAAATGTGTAATAAATGGGTTGAAAGGACTGGAAACAATAAGAACATGTCGGACAAAACTATTCGACAAACTTTTCAATCTCGTGTTATAAAAAAAAAATTAAAAAAATCAAAAAACGTGAATAGTATAAATAAAATATTATATAAAATTAAGAGTAGTTCATTCGATAATCGATTAACAATGGTATCGACAAATAACTATGTGTCGATTTTCACCGGCAATCGATAGTTTAACAATAGTTTTAATCCACAGACATCCAAACTAGTGGTTCGGTAAAATAACGTAAAATATAAAATACAGATACAGTCAACAAAAAACAATACAAATTTGACACGGGTTGTTTCAGCAATTATTAGATTATCGTATTATCGATGTTATCACACTCAATTGGCTGCAGAAATGGGACAAAATATAGATAATAATATTACGTACAGATACAATACATGTTTTCCCGCGAAGATCCATTCGTTTCAAACGCGCCAAAATGATAGCCCATAATACGTGCGACAGCTTATTCGCAACTTCATAGTTTTCACAGCGGTTTACTGTTTTACTAAGACAACGCCACGCCTGCACATTTTTTCCATTTTAATTTTTTTGGATTATTGTCAATTATCTTCACGAATCATAATGATTTGAATCTAATGGAGAAATATTTTTATGCACATTTCTACATATTTTTACAAAATTTGAAATGTATAGCATAAAAAAGTCAACATTTTTCACTGAAAATTTAAGTAATTAATTATTATAAGTTGTTTAATTTGTGATTATCAAATAAATAATGAAAACATTTTTGCATGTTTTTATGAGTTTTACTTCATATCATATGGCACATATCGACTCAGTCTAGTACCAAAAATAATAAAGCATGGTTTAGTTGTATCTCGTGTTATCTCAGTTTTATATACATATAAGTACCTTTAGTACCTATACAACATAGAACATTTGCGTACAACAGAAGACATTTTATATTGTTAGGTTTAATACTGAAGTTAATTTACCTATAATCAAAACTTAAAATTAAAAATATTTAAGTAACGTCATATGCTTTTATTTATATTTTATTTTTTTTTTTTTTTGGGGGGGGGGGGGTGAAGTGGCCGAGCGGACTAAGGCGGCGGTTGCGTCGCGCACCGTCGCCGGTTCGAATCTCGGTCACGGGCGGCGTCACTCTTCAGGCAGTCACGGTGTCTGTAGAGAGAAGCCGCCGCCCCCCCACCCGGGCATGGCAGAAACCTACGGGTGCCCACTAAAAATTCTGCCAAATAGGCGTCCGAATTAGGCCTTCGGGCCTACTCCCGGACATAAGCGCCATATGCTAAAAAAAAAAAATAATATTTTAATTTTAAACTCAATTATAGATATGTAAAATAAGGTTTCTATCATTTGATGATCGGCCTTATCATGCCATTCTGTCATTATATTATATTTTTTTGTTGTAACATATTATCACATTTACTTATTATGTTTTTGTTAATACAGATTCTAAATTTTCTAATAACAAAAAAAAAAAAAAAAAAAACTATGTAAAATATTAAAACTTTAAAATGATCAAAACTCACTTCAAAATTATAACAGTACTAAAAACCTAGGTATGGCCTAGAAAAAATTGTTACCTTTAATTATGATATAGTTGGTAAATTTATTCCAATATTAAAGCTAATGATATAAAATGGATTCTGCTTAATGAAAATTTTACATGTTGTATGTGTGTAGGACGGTGATAACACATGAGGGTGTGGCGTCCATCTTCAATATAAGCTACATACTAATATTTAAAATTCAGTTTCTGTAAATAAATTCATATTTATTGGTCATTATTTATCCATATTTTAATATTAAATCTTTCATATTTTATAAGTTCACGAAGAGAAGTTCTATAGCTAGCATTGTTATTGTATTAACTATGTATAATGTAACGTGTCTGCTTTACGTTGCATCAGTCATAGATTCAAAATGATTGTTTTAATAAATTTTAATTCGAAAATAGTTTGTTTTTATTAATAACACAAGTCAGAGACAATCTTCTGAGTAGGTAAAACAATTTTACCTTAATTGTAACTTGTTCATGAATTTAATGTATTTCCAACTATTAATAATTCCCTAGATCAGTATACGTGTTAATAATGTCTTACATTTAAATGTACCAAATGATATGCATATAGTTTAAGTAAATACATGTTACTGACACATATTTAATCCAATTTTATATTTTTTTTTTAGATATAAATTGTATTATTCTTAAAAACTGTTATAACTTATATATAAATTAGAAATGTAACTATCTATTTTAATAATAGTTTGAATGCTTCATTTGTTCCATGCAGTGCTTATTATACTATTTAGAATCGTTATTATTAATAATATCTGCTTTTAAGAGATTCTTTCAAGTAGTCTCTTTCAAGCTAACTCATAAAATAAAAGTGAACCTTAACTCAAAGTCTGCAATGTAATAATAATTATTTAATTAAATTAAATTATAATTATTATTCATTTTAGATCTAGCTTTTATGTACACTAGAAGACAACTAGGAAGATATAACAATAAATTTAAAAAGAAAAAATCTATCATAAGTATTTTATTCAATAATAAAAAAAAAAATCAATAGTAATCGTTAAAATTTTCTCATTGGAATTAAATTGATAAATGATAAAGTTAATAATACCAAGTGACATGGAAAAATAGCTTTTAACTGAGCCAAAAAAAAAAAACCAAGCACTTTATCGTATAATCATATTAAAAAAAAAAAAAAAATAATAATAATAAAATAGAAAATGTAAATATTGATTCATATAAAGAAATAATAATTAAGTTATATGTCATATTCTTAAATTAAACAATCACAAAAAGAATAATGTTTCATCCAACGCAGAGTTAGCAGCAGATCGGAGAGTCTTACCAGTAAGGAGAGCCAACTTATGAGCATACTGACATGGAGCAGGAACTCGTATTGTACCCTAGATAAGAAAAATGTTATTTGTGTATAATAAAAAATAGATCACAAAAATATACTAACCGGCCAATTGTAGTACATATGAGTCAATTTAAATGTAAGTCTTTGTAATATGTCAGGAGGAAATCTAAGTGTGTCTTCAATTACATTATAATGTGTAGGATTTACAGTGCCCTGTCTTACATATTGTGAAACTAAGAAGAAATCATACCTGCAATTCATGATATATAAGTGTTATATTATGTTTTCTTAATTGTTTTTCTACTGCAGTACGATAAGCAACATTGTTTGCATATCTAGATAGCTTTGTCACGACTAATAATCAACCAAGGCGCTAAACTATAATAGTTTTTTACAGTAGCTTTAGTAGCTTATTTACAGTAAAATGAGTCTATTATATATATATACACACACTAAAATAATAAACGTTAAACTTACCCACGCTAACTACGATGTAATAATTACTTTAATTTAATTAAAAAAAGTATACATTTAGGTAAAAATGTCAATTGCTTATGCATAGCTTACTTGGTTGGATCTGTAACAACAGTGTCAACAACTGTACCAGGTTGAGGATTTTTAATGGTTCCTGAATTAGGAGCAAAAAATCTAGTGCTAATTCGTTTAGTGACAACAACAAATGTAAATGGTACAGTTGGTGTCCCGTACATTTTTTCACAAGCAGTCTAAGAAAATAAAAATTATTTAAAAAACAATTTTTAAATAATTTAAATAAACACTTACTTGTAATAGTTCTACTTCTGTCTTATAAACATTTGATATTTGGCCTTCTCCAACTCCAGCTCTGTACACAATAATAGAAGAAGGTAATTTACCATTTTTATTTTTATACTTGGTCAGAGCCTCTGAAAAATGATATAAGTTTATATAATTATTTTCTTTGAATATCAGATCGCATAAAATCACTATTCAAAATTTAAAATTTGCATTTATAATCTTTTAGTATAGAATATTTAAAGAACAATTGAGTTAAATTACTACCAATTTATAAAATATAAAAAAATACATTAACGTAAACGAAAAATTTGACAAGTACTTACTTAATATGGCCGTAGCAAAATAAACCGAAAGTTCCTCTCCACTTTCATGTGGTTCAACGCAACTAAAATAATTAGTATGAGTATCATTCATAGTAGCTACTAAAGCTCCGAATGATACACTTGAATGATGACTGTCATGATATACATCAAAACCAATAATCATCAACCCCTAAAATGTTTTAAGCAAAAGTAATTACAATTGATCTGTATACTCCATAATAATATTTTAACTATAATTACTTTTCTAGGTATGTTAACTAGCCAAGGTGTACCTCCGAGTTTGCAATTTATTTGAATAGCTATTTTTGTAGACAATGACAAATTGTTCTTTTGTACATTTCTCAGCAGTACTATTTGAGATGGTACTGAAAACAAATATTAGATAAATACAAACATATAACAATTTATATATATATCAGAAATATACCTGCTCTATCAATACATAACATTCGTTTAATCAAAGTATAAACATCACCACGTGACGAAAGAATGACACATAAAATCAACGCGGGATTTGATGTATTAATGACTTCTTCAAGTTTTGTTAAATAAGTATTCGCTTTCACATCATTTATGGTGACTCTATAAATGAAACTCATCAGATTACAAGAAAATATTACATTAAAAAATATTTACATAGAAGGTTTAGGTAGTGCAAAAGACATTTTTTGTGCAGCCTGTGTGAGTGATTGAGCAAATAAACCAACTTCATTTACATATACTTCTGGAGTGACTATAGTCCAATGACTTACTATTGCGGTTTTGAACATTGGTAATTTCCATACTATATTTGACCAATCTGCTTCATAACCACCGAAGTAGCTTGAAGTATGACTTAAAATTGGTTCTGGTGGTAATTTACGACCATTAAGTTCAACAAATTTGTTACTTACTGTCATGTTCCATTTTTTTAATTCAGTTACAGACTAAAAATTAAAATAATTGTATTAAATTAAATAACGTTTGCACAAAATTAAATTATTCTAAAAAACAAATTTTTAATGTACATATGCTACACAGAATGAAAATAACTTACGTCGGGTGTATTAAGAAGAAGATTTACAAAATTCGTTAGTTTTTCCTTCCGAACCTCGGGATCTACAAGGGTATATGGAGCTATTTCCTTCATCAGATGGAAATTATTTCTATAATTCAAAACACAAGATGGTTTATATGCATCGAGTTTAATTTATTTTTAATTTACTACCTCATTTTATCGGTTAAACCAGTCATTAAACACAATTCAGGAACAAGATAAACCAATGTATCTTCAACTTCAAATATTGAACTTTTATTTTTTGAAATCAACATTGGTTGCCAGCCACCTCGAATTGTAACATTCCATTTCTAATACAGTAATCAATACATTAGTCTTAGTTTATAATGATGAATATTTATATGATAATTATGTACTTCTTTGTAATATTGTATATAAGTCATTTTAGATCCATCTTTTTTATCAAATTTAGAACTTGGGTTTAAATTTTCATCTACATCGTCTATTCTGTATGTTTTATTGTTATATTTCGTCATAACTGTAGTACCAATTACACCATTTTTGAAGTTCATCTAAAAAATTAAATGCATTACTCCTTTGAGTATTTTTTAAAATTCAACTATACCAAAATCCCACAAGTTTTACAAACTAACCAGCCAATTATGATTTTTATCCGCGAAACACTCATTAAAAAAATGAAAAACTGTTTCTTCTCTTATTATTTTAGTAGCTAAATCTGCACATAATAATATGTTATTTTCATATCTGCCAATTGTTGTATCAAAGCCTGGCCAAATCTGAAGCTTATATTGTGGTAAATCTACCTAAAAACAATTATAAAATGTCAGAAAAATCATGATAAAAAACTTTTTAAATAAAATATTTACTTTAGCTTTTGAATCGTAAAAATTTCTTCCTATCAATGATAGGTCCAGGTATCGAAAGCAATTATGCAAAAGTAAGTTGAAGACTTTAATATTAGCATGATCACCAGTTTCTATTATATTTGTGAATTTCACTTTAATAATAACTTTTTGTTCATTCGAGCGACGTATAGATGTAAGTTCAAAAGTCTAAAACAAAATATCAAAATTTACTTATAACATTTCAATGCTAGGTTCCTTAGACACAATCAATTAACATTTAACAGATCACTATCTCACAAATAAACATTACTTGGTGGTTGCCATTAATAATTTTATGAATATACCTATTACCACCATTTTCTTACAACCCAATACTATGACAACAATCATCAATAAAATAATATATTTATATATATAAATAATTGATCGATTAAATTTTATTTTAACAACGACTTACCGGTGGATCATATCGATTTACAGAAAATAACATTGTTCCATCAAATAAATATCCTCCTAAACGTTCTCGATGCTGAGCTAATAAATTTCTTTTAATATTAATTGTATCTTCTTCGAGATTGAAGACAACTTCATATTGATACAAACAATAATTTTTATATGAAGTGATAGGAAAATAATTGGTTAACAATTTAACGTCTTGTCCAGTTGTTCCTGAAGAAAATTAAAAGAATAATATATATATAGTAATAAGTTATACATAAATAGTTTTAATATACAGATATCACAATACAGCAGAAAATGTAATAATTAATATTAAAAGTGAATACATATACAAGTTTGCATAATGTTTGTAAAGAGTTTCAACTATAAAAAGCTTTAATTTATGCACAATAAATTTAACCAATATTATCATATTTTTAACAATTTTTATAACCCTGATACAAGCTTTAAGTTTGCATGAAAAATTAATCAATATAATTTTAAAAGACTATAAGCTATCACTATTGACTTATTAAATGTTTGAAGTGATTATTGTTATGCATATAATATGCTATTCTATTGCTTATTATAAAAGGCATATACATTAATAATATATTTTAAATATAAACTATTTAAATTATAACTTACCTTGTTTTCCATCCACTCTTATTAAAGATTCAGGTTTTGAGGTGGTCTTATATTTATGTACTGCACCTTGCCCTAAAGATAATAGTGTATTTTATAAATGTATAAAAGTAATTAAATAAGTAAAATTTGTAAACTATAAAAACAACAATAAGAATCACTTAGCTAATTTTACACATCATCAAAATGAACATAAAGTTGAATTAATAGAATTTAAGACAAGAGTTTTATCATTAATATTTTAGACTACACTAATATACTTGATATAGACTTGTATATAAAATATTTATTACCTGCACCCAAATTTTTAAGCCCTTCTGTGACTTGTTGCACCTTTAAAAAACATTGCATAAAAATGTGAGTATGTATGGTATTGTGAAATTTCAAAAGAATACTTACTCCTGACATTGGGTGTTGTCTAGGAGCTACACCTGTATGAGGTCTAGAGCCCTTTTGCCATGGGGTACCAACAGCTTGTGATGGCATTGCAGAAGGCGGACGTTGAGCTGCATCTAACCACGGTGTTGGGAATGATCGTGTAGTTTGTGTTGGCAGTGACGAGGTTGGTCTTGGGCGTTGAACCCATGGTTTTATTTGCTGCGAAGCACCAGCAGCTTGTGATAGAAACGAAGGAGAAAATGGTCTAACTACATCTAACCTTTGTTCAGTAGATTGTGTAGATTGTGTTGGTCTAGGTACTCTAACTTCCTGAGAATTTCCACGAGCTCTTCCCTTCAATTGTGGTCGAATTTGCTCCATTTTAAATTAATCTAGCGAAATAATAGTTTTTATTTCTAAAATGTTCACCAAGAATAAAATATAAACTATAAGCAAGTACAGTTCTTTATATAACATTTGAAATTAGATGGACACATGAAAAACTTGATTTATAAAATATTTTATAAAAATATGGAAAACAAAATAATATAATAAGTACTTCTTAACCTTAAAAGCATATAAAAATTATTAACAAAATAATTCAAATATAAAAAATTTGAACATCCTTGAATAATAGCTATCATTAGACAGGATAAAATAATCTATCAAATATTTTTATCAACTTAATTTGTATATGTGTATTATAAAGATTTTTTATGGCAAGGCCTGAGTCAGTATAATTATATTCAAATGATTTTTAGCTGACCAATCTTTAGTATTTTTTTTGATCTTTTAAAATCTGGTTGCTTAGCACACATTTATCTTTATATTTAAAAACCTTATGATGGTCTCATTTTTGATTTGGAAACTGATACTAAAAAACATATTCTCATTATTCTGTGTCAGCATCTTGACACTAAGATTTAAAAGAATATGCACAGTTAGAATGGCAAAATTTAGTTTAAACTGTAAGTCAAAATAATCAATAGAAATAAAATTATCTATAAATCTAAATCTCAATTTGAAGTATTTAAATATTTTTTTAATCTAAACTATTTCAAATTTGATCTGAGGAATATTTAACACAGAACAAAACATAAGAATAATCGAAAAAAATATAAGACTCATGCTTAAATAGCTAAAACATAAAATTATGCATAATGTATTCTCAATACTAAACTAAAGATTCCCAACATCTATGAAAACATAATTTCCTATTTAAAATTGAGAAGTGTTGGAAATTTCGTTCTGTTAAGCAAAGATTTGTCTAAACACAACAAAACAAGTGCGTACAACGTACACAATGATTATATTATAATTTAATGTAACATAATTAAAATATTATTCATTCAATTGTTTACGTTGTTTGGAGTTTTGAACTTAAGTTTCTAAACTTATAAAACCATAATACATTTATCACAGCACGCTTCAAGATCGCTCAACACAGACCGGTTGAAAACCACAGTTTTACAGAGACCGTATGGTCTGCTTGCGTCCTGTGTGCCGGAGCCTTTCATACTTAATATAAATTAATTTAAACAAAGATTACTCAAAAATCATTAAAAACAGTATTACGCGAGCGCGTTTTATATAACGCGTCGATAAATCCTCAAGACAAAGATATAAATTAAATGACATACCTTTAAGTGAAAACGGACAGGCGACGGAGATAAATGGCACATAAACGTTCGAACGTGTGACACAAAAACGACTGACGAGCGGGCAAACTGGAGAAGCAACAAAATGCAAAGCATCAAACGCCATTATGGATTTTCGAAAGCGAAGGGGACCAATGAGCGAACGCGGCGCTCGAAGCGGGTAACGGAGACATTTGCAACACCCGTCGTTAGAGCAGTGGGCACGGGTCGCGGGGACGAACCGACAATAATAATAATAATAATACAATAATATTGTGTCCCGTTTACAACGTCGATTCATGCATCAACATAGAGATGAAATATATGACGAATTAAGTGTAGAAAAATTTGATTTAACGTAACTTAGGTCTTAGAATACAAAAATAAAATATATGTAAATACAAAATGTTGGATGAGCGGTGTAGTGACCTGTCTATGAGGGTTTCGGATATCCATAACTGTCCGTAGAGTCTGGCCCAGGCCTCACTTATAAATGGTTGGTTCACAAGAACTGATTGTGGTGATGATGATAGCGTCTTCCGATGACACGAGGGGGTCTTTCTTTTTATTTATTATTCTTGTCGACTGTGAGGTACAATCTCAGAGTTTTGACTTTTCTAAGAAGTGAGCAACGTGTGATCACACCTAAATTGTTTAATTAAATAAAACAATGTTAACACTACCCGTCCTGACCTCACATTGTCTTATCTTATTGACTAATCGGAACATGTGCCGCCACACCATACAATATATTATATATTTTATGGTTTAAAATATACTAAATATTACATGGTCCGTAACAATTATTATGTTTTTTTTTTTTTTGTGTGTCCATAGTCGAAAACATGACAGAAATCCATCCCCCCATATCGTCTCCCTTAGACTCACTCTGCAGCAGAAAATGTGAAAATGCGATTGACATTACATGGCCCTATGAGTATTACTTAAGTGTATTAAACAAATTTACTAAAAATCCAAAATATTAAAGTATTTTTGAAATTAAAAAAAAAAACACATACTAAATGTCAAAACAAGCATTAATACTATACAACTTATCATAAGTCTACTTTTAAAATATCCTTAATAATCATATCTGACATTCAAAATTGAATATTAAAATGTAATTTAGAAATTAATTGACAAATATATCAGTCTAAATATTGTCTACATGCGCGATAAAAAATGACATATGAATCATTCATAAATCATTATTCATTATAATGGATGTATTATAATCAGAAAATTAGAACTGAGATTAAAATATGCAGTGCTGTTAATAATATATTACATAAATTCAATAATGACTCATCTCAAAAAATATCATGATACTATTTTTCACGGTCCAGTAAAAATGTTTAGTGTTGTAATTTATTATATTAATAATTTATAATTTTATTAAAATTAGAGAACAATTTAAGATTCCGTGAACAGCGATAAGTATATTGGTTTAAATGATGCGTGTTTTGTGTGAGTGTGTTTCTGAACGTGTGAATGCCGTCTTTTTTAGGAACAATTAAAATAAAAAACGCTTCAATAAATCAATTTTTAAGTTTGAAAATTATATCTAGTAAGCAGGAGCGTAAATTGAATTTAATTCAAAAGTAATAATTTGCTGTCCTTTTCAAAACAATCAGGAAAAACAAAAACAAATACGCGCACCAATTTTTAACAAAATCGACTTTGTTTTATTTTTTTAATTATAATTCAAGTACGAACAACCGTATTTTAACTTTAAATTTTCATCGATCATGTATGTAGAAATATAAATATAATTTAAAATATTTTGAATTTTGATTGAAATTTGACAACACGTTTTATGAAGACTTGTATTTCGTAGAAGGTCGTTTACGACTAGGTACAGATATGATTCGATTGTTGGGACACGTACGTGTATTATAGTTGTGTCGTTATTAATCGTACCTCTGTTATAATTTACTACAGCTAAGTTAAAATGAAACGATTTTCAATCTCCGTCCTAACACGTAGTGACAAAGGCAATATCAAGTACAAAATCGCTGGAAATAAATAATGAGACTTCATTACACAACTGTTATACATTATAATAGAGTGTCTAATCTGTATTTCTGAGTCGACGTTTCTTGTCGTCACAAAGAAAAAGACGTTTTCATGCTGTGTATTGTACGACCCGGTTCCTCTTACACAGGCTATAAAATTGTCACAAAAATTTATCGTCTTTACTGCAGTGGTTTTAAACCTGGTTTACCATACGTAAACCACTAACCTGACATAGTCATCGTACATAATATGTTGCAGGCACGAGCGTAAGCGTACTTTTTCTGTAATGCGCGTTAAGTGTTAATTAGACAGTGGTTCGTATTAAGCTAGATACTATAACCTCACCTAATCTTTAGCATTAATAGAGAACATATTTTATTTTCGTTGAATTATGTGAACAACCTTGTCTAACTTTCATTATAATGTAGCTTACAGTTATTGTATTAATGTCAAAATTTAAAAACTTGGATAATAAAACAATCATAGGTAAAATAAGTAAAGTTTTTAAACAATAATCAATAAGTTAAATAACTACATACAAACATGTTAGTAGGTTCAGATAACAATGTTGTATCATATCATAGTTTTGAGAATATTGTAACTAGGGTAAGATAACAATAACATTAAACATAAAGTAAGCAAAACAATATATTCTTTATATATATATAGAGAATGGATGACCAAGAAAAGGATCAGTGGAGGTGATCATGTGACTCGGTTACCACCAGACGCCGAGTGTTAATCAAATATTTATGAATAAATTAAGTATATATTATTTAAGACTTAAGTATATAGTTTTGATCGTTCATTTATTGTGTACATTGATTTGATCGGCGTATATGACACAGTGTTATCAATTTATAATAAATTATTTTCTGTTTCATTAAATCGATAAAGTAAAGGTAAACTGATTAAAGATTAGTTGTATTTAGTTTGATGAAAAATTTTATGATCAATTACAAAAAAAAGTAAAATGTCATAAATATGCTACCAGTGTGTAATAATTTAAATAAGATAAATTTATATTAGATATTGAAAAACGTGTTTATATTAATTCACCTTTGCCACTTTGTCAATGCATATTTAAACGTTAAACAAAAAATACTATTTTATTTTTTACTTATGATAATGATTTTTTCTGTACCCATAAAATTGTTGCTGATATCATCCGTGCTCGAGTAGGTAAAATGTGTACGTTGTAAATTTAAACAATACGATTTATTTTCAGTCTGATTACATTATTTAAATAGTATTATATTGTGTATGGTAAAATTCAGATGCCCTTCATATGAACCACAATGTATCTATCACAGCACAAATATTTTCAAATATTACATATGGATATAATTTATAATGTATTTTAAAAAATAAACTGATATGTAAGAACGTATGACTACGACTCAAAATAAGACCCAGTAGCGTATCCAGAATTACATTTTGTTTTATTTTTTTGGAGGGGGGGGTCAGAGGGTAATAAAATGTAAAAAAAAAATTAAATTATTTTGAATCTTTAGCAATATTTATTACAATTATACATGTAATAACTATTTTTAAAATTGTTTTACGATTATAATATAAGTTTGAATATATGTAAATAGTTATCTTTTTTTAAAGTTATAAATGTATATTTATTTTTTATTTTTCAGCAAGCTCAACTGTTTAAAATGTAGTTCTTTAAAAATTACTGCGAAATATTAATTCGATGATGTATGTTTCGGTTCGTAACTGGTTCGGCGATACCGCAATATACTCATGTCTGTAATATACCTACTACGTTGTCTCACTGTGTAGCATAAGACACAAATAAAAGAATAAAAATGTTAATAAATAATTACGAGTATAATAGGCAAATAAAATATATTTTAAAGAGATATAGCAAATAAATATAACTTTAAAATACAATTTTAGAATGATATATTTTTCTTTATGGTGACTAAATAATAATGTTATATATTTTAACTATAAATAATTATAACTATTTTGATTAATTTATTAATTTATGATTTAAACTGACTATGGTACTTATTATATTCATACTAGCTGATCCGGCAAACGTTGTTTTGCGAAAAAGGTTTTTTAAATATTATTTATTTCTCTAAAAAATAACAAAATCGAAATCCTATTGAAAAGAAATAATAGGAGCGTAATAAGGTTGTTAATTAAATAATAATAATACGAGTATTATACACGGATGGATAATTTTTAATTTAATTTTTACTATGACAACACAAAATTTAAATAATTAATTAGTAAGTTAGCATTTACTTTTTTTAATAATTTTTAGTAATTTAGCATTTACTTCATCTAATAATTTTTTTTCGAAAAAACCTTCTTCTGGCAATTACGAACAATTTAAAAAATCAGCCCAGCTGTTCTCAATTGAAGAATAATTGTTATACATTTTTGGCTTCATTTATATATATATATAGATTATATAATACGATTTTAGATTATTTAACATTTTTTTTTATTATTATTAATTGTTGCCGAAACGTTCTAGATCTGTTTTGTTTGTAAATATTTGATATTAATTATAGTATATTCTTATGTTTGGCGATTATTTTGTTGTTTAATAATTTTTGAGGGAATGATGTTACAATTCTTAGCCTCCTTTCCAATTACCCGGATACGCCACCGATGACACTTAAATACGTATACTTATATAGGTATAAAATTATTTTTTCTTTGCTTCAATTTAGTGTATTGGTAAACGCAATAGTTAGCGGTGACATGGATACAAGGCTAAGTAACCACTATAAGTGTTTAAATTTTATATCTACTATATATACACACACTTTTATATACATATATATATATATACATAAACACAAATATGCAATATGTATACATATATACATACATTATTATTAAATATACGCCGACAATGTAAAGTATATGAAATAGCGGTGTGTTTAAAAAGAGGGGTGTGCGAACAAAGAAGTATTATAATATTATACAAAAGGATAATACAGAAGTAATCAAACTAATGGTTCTCGGGGAGAGTTGGAGAAGGAAGCTGTGGTAAAAAATCGAAATATAAAATTAATGTAATAATGTAGCAATTATGGAAACTACACACACACGAACAGATGAATAAATTGTATAAATTTAAATATAGTTTATATATCGTCAAGGTTAGGCATATTATTTAGTTTCATATTTTTCTATACAACCTTTTCTTTTTTTTTGTAAATTGATTTATACAGTCATATATTTATATGAAATATATATAAAAATAAATACATTATAACAATTTACATACCTAATAATATAACCATTATTCTTTTATCTTTACTAATTTGGTAGCCGTCAATTTACTATGAAGACCACAAAGAGCGGTGGGATTAAAACATTTGAATACCTCAGGTATAACATATTGAAATATCACATCTAATTTCTAAGAATAATGATCGATTAATAGACGGGATACTCAAAACAAAATACACATCTGATAGGTCTTGTAATTAAAATTAATATATTCGAATGTAGTAGGATTTTGAACCGGGATAGAGACTAAGACTCCAAGTATAAAAAACGTCAAGTTTAAAATATTTAATAAAACGAAGTTTTTTTTTTGTGTATATTTCGTATAACAGGGACTGTATGCAGTTTTCACGATGCTTATAACTAACAGCCACTATTATTTATTGTAACTTCAACACTATACGAGTAAACAGACACGAGACATTCCCCCTATATTAATCCCGTCTCCGACTATAATATAATGGTTGACGGTCTGAATGCACGCCTCACCCTCCTACTGACTATCACAATACAACCGACGAAAAAAAACAGCAAAATCTCGTTCAAGGTCTTCTCGGACCCATCGTAGTCGATCGCTATAGATTTCTCGTACCTCGCCCCTACACATTATAAGCCAACTCAATAAGCCGCCGCTATGGAATGCACATGAAAAATAATATGTAAACCCTTATACAATGTGTACATTTCTAAACGAAAATAAAGACAGTTGGACCTTGGACCTTTAGTTCAAACGCAAACAAACAGTATAAACGGGCAATTGTAAATTCCACCGATTTATGGGTAGTCGATTTTTGGGTTGTATTTAAGACATGTAAATTCCACCGGTACATATTTTTGAGCTGTAAACATTTTAACTCCACCGATGGTAAAATAAGTAACTACTAACTAGTAATAATTATTAATTATCACATATTTTTTTTAATTTGTGTAAAAAAAAAAAAAAAAATGATTTAAGTATCTAAATATTATATTATGTATAAATACGAATTCTGTATATAAATTATGTACCTATTATCTATTGTAACTTATTATTATTATTGCTTACTATTTTTTTTATTATTATTACATGTTTAATAATTTTATATTATACATTCATACCTATACTGTATTACTAATTAAATTAATTTATCACGAGTGTAAAAGAGTAAATCCCAAATAACTAAATAAAAATAAAAATGTACCGGTGGAATTTACATTTTTTTCTTGGGTAAAAAAATTATACCGGTGGAATTCACATGAAAAATGGTCTAAAAAAATCGCAATAGGTGTAATTTACATGCGCCCGTATAAACCTGTAGGCATTATGTTACTTCTATACGGAAATAAAATTAATTGCGTTACTTTCTGTACTGTTCATGCGAACAATATATAACATTTTCACATTATCACAACTGTATCCAAACCTTTATTATTAATTTATATAAGTACAATATATGCATCTTTCTCAACATGTAAAATTCTGAATTCGATAAAAATGTAGTTAACATGATACAATACGAATGCAAACCAATTTTAACATCGCAAACTACGCAGTTGTCAGTCCAATATAAATTTGAAGAAATTGGAAAATAAATTAGCCAGGTGTTCTGAGTGAACACCTGGTAATTATAAATGTATTTTTTTCGTGTTACATATTGCGTATGAATGCCTATAATATAGATGATTTTTATCTGCTATAAATGGAAATATACATTTATCTACTGCAATATAACCTTTTAGGTTGACATTAACAGTGATATTTTAAATGAGCATAAAATTATAATATATTCGAATTTCGAATATATTTTGACAAACCGTATTCGCTCGGAATCGTATTTTATATACAATGATTTATCATTAACACAACAACTATTATCTCAATGACGAACTTCATTCGACACATAATCTACATCGATGAGGTTATCTACTCCCCATTATATAATTTTTTTTTCAAATAATAATTGTTATTGGTATTAGTAATATCTTGAAAATTTACAATCTAGTTTGTTTCAATTCATGATAACATTATTAGATCAGATAGAATCGTATTTGAAACCATTGGCGTGGGGAGGGTAGGAAATTATTAAATGTTTTAAGTGAACAGTTGTGTGTTAAATAGTTATTTTAAAGTGGTTGAAGCGGTAAAAATCCATATTAAAATGAGGGTAAACCGTAAGATCAAACACTTTTATATGATACGACCCTACCTACAAACTCTGAATTATCGTCCAATAGTTTAACAAAACTAACCTAACCTAACCAACGCTCGTGTGCGCGTATATATGAACACATGTATATTATAAAAAACGGCGAATCAAGCTTGTTCGAAAATAATAATTTTATAAAAATACTTACAACATGGCATATTATTATATTGGTACAAAACTTGTATGGAATGTCATAGAAATCATATTATGATAGCGTATAAAATCACAAAAAAACCATTTATTCAACCCCATTGGATTAATATAATGTGTTTTTTTATGGTAATGATTTGTTAAGGTCCAATTTATATATATATATATATATATATAATTACGTAAACGACAACGCCTAATATAAGTACACCACCAGATCACCCGTTGATTGCTTATACGTATATACTTTTTTTATGCGACTTTAAGAAACACTGAAATTTTGATCATTTTGGAAAGTGGACGCCCGTTTGCGCACGAAAACTGCTCATTGTACACAGCGGGTTCCCAAACTGTAGCGGTCACCGTGTTACATTCCAATTTTTCCCTCTAGCCGAGAGCGGCGATATCATCCTGCAACAGTTGTGGCAAACGGACGAAAATTATCGACAGAATTCATTCGATTATTTTTTGTACATACGACTGTCAACCCGCTTAGGGTTTTATTGCCTGGTGGCGATCAGGTACCGATGGTGGAGTTTACTATAGAATCATTATTCTGAGTATTTCAGGTTATTGTTACAGTCAAGGTATTCCTACGTTGCCAGTTTTGACCCAGTTTGGATCGCACAGTACACATCCATCGACATCTGGTTAAATGGGGTAGGGGGAGCTGTGTTTTGTACGGACCACGAGGTTTTAACAAATAATAATAAAAGGACAACTATCTCACCGATATTTTTTTTTTTATTGCAAAATGTTTCAATTACTATTGGTTTAGTATGTATTTAACGTATGGTTTACTTTTTATAATTATTTGAGCCATGGATGTAGGTATTATTAAGTTTAAAATAAATAGTCATCAAATGAATTGACGCATAAGGATAATTTTTATATGTATTAAACTAAAAAAAGTAATCTTATTCCACACAAAACCCAATTCGTATTATTGTACTATCTTTAAACAACGTTACAACAAAATATAATAATACATTTCGTTTCAATTATTTAAGAATGATTTTGTTCTATATGATACATTTTGTTTTCACGACGTTGTTTAATATGTGCAATACAAACATATGCAATATGAACGTTTGATAATCGTTGGCGTCCCGTACCTTTGACCTCGAATACATGCACTCTAAACTATGAAGCCAACAAAATTATTTTTCTACTAAACGTTATGATTTGACTAATGTGTTTTTTTTTCATTAAAAAATTAAAAACACTTTTTACAAATATTATTTTTCCACTCCCCAAAAAATACAAATTTGTATAGTAATTTATTAAGTAAACATTATTTTTTTTAAACTGCTAAAATAAAAATTCAAGAATATAATGTATATTACTCAGTTGATACTATACCTATTGTTAATTATAATAGGTATATACAAAACGCAGACAAAAAGCAGAGAGGAATTTATTAGATTTTTTTTTTCTTTAATGTTATTAATTTAATTAACATTAACAATACATTTAGTTTATCCATTATAAAAACCACAGTGACTATTTAAAATCTATTTTTTTCATATATTCATAAAGTATGCACATCACTGTAAAAAAAAAAATACTCTAGAGTGGGGAGAGGTTTTCAAACGGCTCCACTGTCAAAAACTATTTGACCATTAGGACTCGGACAAAGAAAATATTTTAAGTAATTACCAATATAGTTAATTGGCATAATAAATATTATATTATATAAAAACATATCATGTTTGTAAAATAATTATAGCACTATTTTGTATACAGTACTAGTTTTATTATTTTATTAAAGGTTTATGATAAGTTATCAAAATCGGAACTATGAATTATTTTGATAAAAATCTGCAATGAAAAAATTTAATATCAATTTTGAAAAACCAGATAACTAACTGCGTTTATAATATACATATATTCTATACTACATATTATTATAGTGAATAATTTTAATGTCGTTATTTTTTTTTTTTAATTTAAGTATATTTAAACAGAAAAAAAAGTATATTTATAAGAATAAATAAATGGGCAATTTTATTAAGGCATTTAGGGTTTCAGTCCATGAAAATCACAAGATGTTATATCTGGATCCATCTTGCATGCCTATGATTAAAAATGTATAATATACCTATCAATAAATACATAATATATTACAATATATAAATTGAAAAGGTAGTATTGAAAGATCGTTGGCCTCAAAATTAATGCTCTAAAAATTACCGAAATTTGAATGAACTTATTATGCGCTTAAATATACTGATATATTCCTTATTTGTTTTTATAATTTAGAAAAAAAATTGAAAAATTAAAATTATAAAATTTAAATGCGTCAAACAAACCACATCACGCAAAAAAGTAATAAAACAAATGTTGTATAGGACTTTTGTTACTGCTACACGTTAAGGAATTGCATACGAAGATATGGCCAAAAATGAGTAGAAGAAAATAATTGGGGAAAAAATTGAAAATGCTGATTTATTAATAGAGGCAAATTTATAACTTTTAGCGGCGTCTTCCGATGGATTAATAGACTAAGATAGTCTCATCGAAATCAAATGTCCAGCATCTGCTTAGAGTTTTACTCCAGAAGAAGGAATTTTAATGAAAATAATAAAAAGTTGCACTATTGAAAACAGTTAATTACATTCTAAAACAAATGATAATTAATTTTATCAAGTCCAGGGTCAATTGCATGTAACACTCAAAATGTTTTATTGATTTTGTATCTGGACACCTAAAGGCAATAAATCGTTTTGAAGTCACAATAGGATTGCAATCGAAATGTATAATAAATAAGTTATTTGTTTGCAGGTTTGATGTATGAAAAAATTGAAAAATACGACGATTTCTTGGATAAAAATATGAAGTCTCAATTAACAACGTTAATTATATTGAATTAATGAATATACAAGTAATATTAACGAGAATTGAAAGTTACATTTATTTAAACCCTTGTTAAAAAATGTTTTCATTATTAACTTATTACGATGGCAAAGTAAATAATACATAACTTATGTACAATAATATGTTAATAAATATTTAATAATAATGAAAAAAATTATTACGATTTTAGTATTTACGAGAAGACATAAAATACGGCCGGGCGACCTGTTATACAATCCAATTTTATGCAGTTATTAAAATATTGGGCGTCGTTATCATTACGCTACTGAATTGCTGAAATCACAGAAGTTCACACACCAATTGTCATTTACTTTTTACCACATTTACACCAATATAGACTAGTAATATAAACTGCTCATACACTTAGAAACTGTTGCTGCAGCCGCCTTAGTACAAAAATGATGATGATAATAATAATAGTTGAAGTAAGGTGTAGGATACGTATTACTTACAGCTCATGGGCGGCAGGAAATTTATAGAAGGGGTCTATGAATCATAACAAACAAAAATTACATTAAATGTTTGTTCAAGCAACCACAAATATTTGAATTATATGTACTAATTAGTCGTTATTAAATATCTTTCAACTACACGATTTCGAGACTGCAGTATTGACTGTATAATTTATTTAATAATTGAAGTCGAGTCAAAGAGACTTCATTAATAGAATCATAAAGTTGGAATTTTTAAAATATTGATATCCATAAAAGTATAAATAATAAACAAAATATTAACTATACTAAATACAATACGTATAATTAAATGCAGTCCGTGTTTCACCGTAGACAGCCGTTGACATTAATTTCTGCAATTTTACACAATTTCAAGTAAATAATTAGGCTCAAGTGATGACCTAAAATATTAGAAATGACCTAAAAATAAATGTAAAGCCGACGAAATGAAAAATAAAAAGCAATACGTAACTGGAACAGCGGAAACATATT
>NW_020271180.1:52722-65040 GCF_002803265.2 Melanaphis sacchari
TTTATAATTTTTACAAATAAATGATGAATTATTTATTATATTGCCAATTATTATTTTAAATTATTAAATATATAGAATGCATTACTATATTTTTACAATAAATGATGAATTATTATGGTTGCACTATTATTTTTAAATTATTAAATATATAGACTGCATTACTTATATTTTTACAATAAATGATGAATTATTTTTAAATTATTAAATATTATATAGACTGCATTATTTATAATTTTTACAATAAATGATGAATTATTAGTATATTGGCAACATGGTTTTTAAATTATTAAATTGATAATATTTATTAGGTAAATTATTAAATATTATAAAGAATTTATATAAATATAGAATAAAGGGTTAAATGCGGCAGTATTATAATATGATAAATCGGATATTAGATTGATAACTTATAATATACTTAGTGTAGGAACTTACAGAAAATTTTTAATGTGTAGAACTACATTATTGCACCTTCTTTACTTGTAGGAACTTATGACATGTACCTGCTTTTACTGGTGTAGGAACTTATATGTACCTTTATTCTATCGTGTAGGAACTAACATATGTATCTTGTTTACCTGCTAGGTCTCGTGTAGGAACTTACATTCGCCCATCCAATTTTATGCAGTTATTAAAATATTGGGCGTCGTTATCATTACTACTGTTTGAAATTTCATGGAAATTCACAGTTCACACACACTAACGTTCATTTACTTTACACACACATTTACACCAATATAGACTAGTAATATAAATAATTGCCTATACACTTAGAAACTGTTAAGCTGCAGCCGCCTTAGTACAAAAAAATGATGATGATAATAATAATAGTTGAAGTAATAGTGTGATAGTATACGTATTACTACAGCTCATGGGCGCCTGCAGGAAATTTATCAGGAAGGGGTGCCGATGAAATCAAACACCAAAAATTACATTAAAACAAGTTTGTTCCAAGCAAACCACAAAATATTTCAGAATTATATGTAATTAATTAGTCGTTATTAAATATCTTTCAACTACACACGATTTCGACGACTCTGCAGTATTGACTGTATAATTTATTTCAATAATTGAAGTCGAGTCACAAGAGACTTCATTAATAGAATCACAAAGCTTGGAATTTTTTAAAATATTTCGATATCCATAAAAGTATAACAATAAAACAAAATATTAACTATACTAAATACAATACGTACGTAATTAAATGCAGTCCGTGTTTCACCGTAGACAGCGCGTTGACAAATAATTTAATTTCGCAATTATTACAATAATTTCAACGTAATAATTAGGGCTCGGAAGTTGATGACCTTAAAAATATTAGAAAATGACCTAAAAAAAAAAATAAATGCAAGTATGACTTAAAAATGAAAAAAAAAAAATGACAAAAATGTCAACAGAATATACCAACAATGACGTAGTTTTCCAATTTAATTGACATATTTCGTTGGTTTTAATTAGTCACATTATACCAAGCAATTAGTAAAAGCGCTACGCCAACTAAAATTTAATATACCAAATTAAATTATTATAAAATCTAAAAATAATTACATGTAAAATTACCTGTAACAATAAACTAATTCCCAAAATCAATATGCGAAGAATAAAAAAAGCGCTACCATCATCATTCATCATTGCAAGTCTTAACTGATGTCCATTAATAGCTAACAGAGTCATGCCCATCTTAGAACGATAAGATGATAATAACTTTTGATGTATCTCCTGGAATAATATTATTTTTTTTTAATTTTAATATCATTACAAATGTGTTTCTTGATGATGACGTATATATAATATATTTACATGTTACTTCATGATTTAACATGTTTTTTAATAATGCTATTAGGTTGAGTAACTTATAGTATTATTAGTAATACAATAGATAGGTAAATGAATTATTTTTTTCCATAAACATTGTTCTTTAAAATATTATTGTATTTTTAAAAAATAAATCTTGTGTCGCCACGATTTACAAATATTTTTTGTAAGCAATAACAATATAATGAATATTGTTATTCATCATTTAAATTTGAAATTGTTTTCAAATTTAAACTTTAAATGCTTATAAATATTAATTGTGCATATTAAGTATTTTAAATGTTTTTACATATCTATAAGAACAACTTATGACACTTATATTGATCTTGTATTCAAATACTAAGCACTTAATGACTGTATTTTTTTTTATTTTTTTTTATCAACAACTATAAAAATAAAAATATAAAACGTCTATATATCGTTTAGAGAGAGTATTAATATTTTGAAAGTGACAACATAAAAAGTGATTGCATATATATTTAGTGATATATTTCGTGAAAATGTTCAGTTTCTACAGTTATTTGTCAAAAATCATTGAGGATAAATAGTTGAAACTTAATACACCTAAAAAATGTAATTTTTCAAGTAAGTTAGCTTATTTTTTTTTTGCCAAATAAGTTGAAAAACTTATTAAGAATCTTGCAATAAATTTTAAATCTTAAATATAAAAATTCTTATTGAAAAATATTGTTTAATTGAGTTTTACATATTTATATAACAATACATGCCAATGTACAGAAATGTTTTTCACGATTTTATTTCATTGGGCTAACATTTAACCATATAATTAGCGTAAATGGAAATAATATACGAATAGTTATATTATACTTAATAGCTATAAAATAATTAAAATCTCATTATGTTCTTATAGTGTTCTACTTGAAATCGACCAACATACAAAACTCAAATTGAATACAAAATATAATGTAGATATTATAATCATTATTATGACTAATACCTACTATGGCCTTGATAAAACTGTGCTATCTAAATAATATAATAGAAAGGACAAAAGTCAACAAACTATACTTAAAAATATTTTATTTTTGATAACTAAATACGTTATAATTTTATACTATTAAGATTCTCTCGTTAAAATCTAAATAGTAAATGTGATCAAATTATACAAGATAATAATATTAAACCGTTTATTGTAAGTTTTAAACATTTTAAATATATGTACCATATACCATCATTTCATATACCTACCAATAGTGACTAGAAATGATTAAAATTAAAATATTTTTATCACAATTTATATTTCATAGTAAATTGTAGGTATGATTAAAATATCAAATGAATTTTATTAGTATTTTTCAAAATAAATTAGGATTTGAGCTACCTTACTATTTGCCAATTAACAAATAAATATATCACTGACTTTTTGATTCTACATTTTTACTTCATGTACTAAGTTCTAATATTAATATCACAAATTAAGTAAAAAAAATATTTTATTCCTAAAATGTTTAAGTGAACAAAGGTATTAGAGTATCTGTTCTTTATGTTAAAGTTGTAAACACAAATAAATAGTAAACCATAATTAATGCTTATATACTATTTTATTTTACCAATATTAACAATATTATAATAGTACAATTGATTTGAATCATTTCTAACCCACGAATAAACATGTTAAAATTATAAATGATAATTATTATGAATAATAAAAATATTATTCATCACAATAATAACTAAAAAGAACGCCTTAACTTTTTTTATACTGTCTGCATAAAATAATTTTAAGCCATGTGTTTAATACCTTGTATATAATATAGTTTAATAATAAATTTTTATTTTGTTTAATTAATAATTATAAATGGCAATATTCTTTTTTAATAATTTTTTTAAATTATGATTTACTCGTAAGTAATTTAATGGTTGTATTCATGTATCTAGCTCATAATAAAACTTAATATTGACTTTCATTACTTTCTGGTATTTAAGTTTATGTATTGCCATATAATTTACCATAACTCAGAATACTAGTAAATATTAACTTATGTATTGTACTATGATTTGATTATTGTAAATTTTAAATACCTATTTTAAATATTCGAGTTTAAAAGTAAATAAATGTACCTATTGTTAAAATTGGCTTATAATTAAGGAAATTTTCAAACAGACTATTTTTTGTGTTTTTAAAAATCGAGCTTTAGAGTCTTTAAAAAAAGTATTTCTTACTTCTACACATAATTCTCTTCTTTGTTTTTATTCTATGTCTAATGCTACTTAGGTATTATTAGATTTTAAAGTGTATCAAAATTGAGGGTAAATAAGTATGAATAATACTATTAATAAAAACACACTTAACATCTCAAGTGGTTGGTTGAATTATTTTTGTCAAAAACTTTGAATTTGAAAATCTCATTCTGCAAATAAAATATTATAATACATACACATAACAATGTCAATTTAATATTTGTTAACATTTAAAAAAACCACAGCCATTATTTAATTGTATAAATATTTAATTTCGTTCAAATTCAAACTTCAAATGTCTTTAAAAAAATCTTTTTTTTATGTATTTAAAATTTATCAATTTCAGAATTTTATACTGAAGTTATTTGTTGCTAATGGAAAATATTAAATTTAATTTTCAAGCTTTTTAACGGACAAATAAAATATTTATATACCAAAATGTAAAAACAAAACTAACCAAATAGTAATAAATAGCTAAAAAGTGTCAAACATTATTTAAATTCATACTATATATGTAAAATGTCAATTTAAACATTTGGTACACATTTAAGAACCTTAAATTAATCTTTTTTTTGTTAAACCTAAAAAATTAATTTTGTCAAAAATAGGTTTTCCGTAAAGTGTTATGGGCTACGAGATATGCTAATAATATAAGTATATATAATATAATATGTAATATTGCTAGAAGTATTAGCACTAGTAATATAGATATATATATATATGGCCTAATAATTATAATATATACGAGATAGTAGATTCATATTTCTATGACCTTGTTTTTAAAAAACATCATAATAAATATATCAAAATAGCAGTCGTTTAAATATATTATTGCATTTCCACGAATTGCCAATTAAGAACAGAAGACATCCTGGAGATTGTTGTTTTCAAGTGTGATAACAACTCCAAAAATTAATATGAATTAGAAGGTTGTCGACTACAACAACTAGAGACTTCTTTGTATATAAGGGAGTCCAGAGACCAACAAGGGCAGATGTACCAGAGCCACAAAGACCTGAGCAACTTCACAACACTCTGCCACTTTTTGTATCAGTTACATGAACTTTATTTATACGTAATAAAACATTATTGTTCTAAGAGTTGTAAATTTTATTTAAATAACACCCTGGATCTGGATCTGATATTGGCACGCAACAAAAGATTTATGTTTATCCTTACTTTATTTTTTTTTATTCTGTTTATAATATTTTGAAAAGTACTAACTTAACTAGATCAATTTTGTTATTAAATATCACTCTTAACATTGAAGATCAAAGCACTTTATCTACTAAAAGTACATATAACACAATACACAAAGACAATTGACAATAACAGATCATTATAAAGTTAGTATAATGCTCAGCTTCTCAGAATTTGAAAAGATATGTAATTATGACAAATACACTTAACTTTAACATGCTATGTAATGATTTTCTAAAGATAATATGAAAAGTCAATATTGTTTTTTCGTGTGTGAAGAATCGAATATTAAATTTATATGATGATATAAACTTATAATACTAACACATTTTTTATGGGGTTAATTCTAAAAAATCATAGATAAACATAATTAAATATTTAAATGGTATAGAGTATGAAATACATATTTAAATATTACTCATTTACATAAGGTTAATAACTAAGCATCATACCTAACCGTATACTTTATCTAATAATTATTCAAGTACAGATAAAGAGTAATATCTGAGGGAGGGGCCAAACAATTTTTTCATAGATATTTTATTTATAATTTAAAATTTTTATCATAATAGTAGGTATAGGTAATTAATGAAATAAATTAACAATTATTTAATATAATATAATATTTATAAATTAAATAATAAAATCTAACTCTTTATTTACATTTTTGTTTTTTCCAATATACATGTAATATATATAACCTCCTTATATAATACGTTATCAGATGTAAATGTGATTTGAATATAATAATATCAGGATCTGTAAAATTATAAAAAAATTTGAAAAATAATATGTCTGAGGGGACTAGGCCCCTAGCCTCCCTGAATTCATCCTTGTCTAATATTATGTTATAGTAAATATCGAGATCCATAGCATAATATAATAAAAACACACAATGTATAAATTTAGTTAATGTATATGTTATGGGCAAAGTAGACTTTTGGGCAATGTTCACATTGCCCAGTCTTTGTATATTTAGCCTGCTGTTTTTGGGCAAAACATTTTTATTTTTTTATTACAAATTAAAATGTTTCAACCCACTGGGTGTTATTACAAGTATTTTGACAGTTTTAAAATTTTATATGTAACATATTTATAACATAAGTAATATTGATAATATACAGTTTATACAAATAGAATATGGAATATATTGTAGATAATTTTAATGAGGTTAGTAGATAAGAGATTTAGTGTTAGAAATCATGACTACTATGGGAATATTGTTGTGAGTTTGCTTAAAATTAAAGTTATTAGAGAAATTAATGGATTTAATAATATTTTGAGTTCGTGCAAGATGTTTGACGTTGAATTTGTAGTACTGGATATTGGTTGGGCAGCTGTTAACCTAACCGGGCAAGGTTATACTTTCACCGGTCCAAGTATACTTTGCCCGTAGTAAATTAGACATTGTAACTATCAACTATAATATTATGAAACCATTGTCTGTTAGTATTTCAAATACCTATATTAGTATGTGACACGAGGTACCAATATACAAAGTACCAATACAAATTGTATTTAATTTATGTTATATTCTACTATACGTTAATGTGTAAATAATTTTATTATATTATACATTGAATATTAATAAAAATGTATGTTAATGAACTTATTTAAAATATAATATTTTTGAGTTCATTACAAGCCTAGGCAATGTATAATTTTGCCTACATTGCCCATCATAATCGGGCCTGGGAAATTTAAACATTGCCCGAAAGTCTACTTTGCCGGTAACAAATATATAAACATATGTTATTGAATATTTATCATGGTTATAAATAGTTGGGTACCAACCTATATTATATTTACCTTGTTATAATTTGTACTTAATTATCTTTAGTCATAATTTCACAGTCAGATTCAATATTAATCAAATTGAATAATTTTAAAATCATTTAATCAAGATACAAAATCTGGTATTATCATTGAAAATTGTGTGTATTAAACAAATACAATCTTCATTCACTTTTATAAATGTAAACGTATGATAATTAATTTTTTTTTTAAAATCTATTTAATGTATTTTTTCCACTTTCTAAATTTTTCAAACTGTTACTCAGGTTAAACATTTAAATGTAGTTTGAAATTTTATATTTTCTTTTGAAAATATATTAAAGAATATTTCAGGTGATAATAATTTATATTCAAAACAAGATACCTTATATATTTTCCCTTTTTCTAAGCTATGTAATTTAAAAACTTAAACTTAGAGCTGCATTTATTTAAAAGTATCTTATAATTTTCATTTAAGTAAGTTTTTATACTAGAAAAAAAAAGTATTCTCAAATTTTCCAATTCTATTATATACATAAAAAAATGTTTTGAAATATGTTATCATGATTATTTTTGATAATTTTGTTTTTTTTTTCTAATTGTATTTCACATTATTTTGTTAATTTTATTTTTGTAATAATTCATAATCTTTATCTATGTTTAAATAATTAGAAACAATATTTTTTTACAGAAATAAATGTTAGTGCAATAGAAATGGTATATTTAGTCTACTTGTATAAACTTCAATCAAATCAAACCAAATTTAAAAATAATATGATTTAATATTGTTTTTATTAATTATTCAGAACATTATTCGAATAATTATAATTCATAACTCTTATTTTAATATATTCTTCTTCACTTAAAAAAAAAAAAAAAAATACAGTTATTTGAGAAAATAATTAAATTCCATTTTTTGTACAACCCTTATGAATTCATCATTGGATGTCAAACATAGACGCTTCAATCTAAAATAAAAATATAACACGTTTTAACTACAACTATAATATTAACAAAAAAAAAAAAAAAATCAAACAATTATTAAATATAATAATATGCTTCATTATTTAAATTTTTGAGTCAACTAGAATGATTGCAACACAAAATAGAATTAATTTTTTATTTTAGAGCATAAAACTTACTTTGATACATAATATTCATATTTTTCTTCGGTTATAGTATCATTCACTTTTAGCTTTTTAAGTGCTGTCAAGCATGATCTCATTAATACCATAAAAGTTTCTCTGCGTGATACATTAAATGTATGATCACGCCACTTTGGAGTACAATAAACATGTTCCCATGCCATGAAAACATAGATTATTACATCAGACCATTGTTCATGATCAACAAAGACTTGACAGTTATCAAGGGCAAATTTCTGGAGAAAGAAATTTTAGTTATAACTTTGCAATAACTTAATATAGTTAAAAGTCATTTATTAATAATTTACCTGAAAGTCTAATAAATGGTTGGAAACACTGGGAAAAACATCCGTAGACATTTCAGGACAATTCTTTAACGCATTGTAGATGACACGTCTTAAATGTAGCAAATGATTGTTAAAATGCCTAAATTTCAGCGGAAGAGCATCCTATTAATTGAATAATATAATTTTGGTTAATAAAATGTTATTATAAATGTTATATTTTAAATATTACTTCTAATTGAATATGATAATCACTGATTAAATCATGATGTAAAATATTAATATCTGATGCTACTTCTTCTTGTAGAAGATTGGTTATTTGATCGTTGTACTGCATGGAATTAGTTATAGTCTAAAAAAAAGAATATATTATAACTGATTCGCATTAAATAACACTAAATTGTATACTTACAGTATTATCGTTATCTGAAGAGTTCAACATTGATCTATTATGAGTTACACTTACTGTTGGTAATTCATCTTCGACACATCTATTTATCAAAATATTATTTTCTTGATTGGTAGATTCCATTTCCAATTTGATCCTTTTTATTATTTTTTCTATAATATTTCAAACAATATCAGCTATATTTCAATTTATAAAAAATATAACTAAAACAATATACAACAAAATAAATTAAAAATGAATTAAAATGCCAATATAAATGTTATAATTTCAACTTATATAATCGCCATTATTGTGATTAAAAAAATTAATTTACAATAATAATATATACCAAAATATATTTTTGTAATAATTCATAAGTAAATGACTACTAATTCGTATATAAGACAAATGTCTCATGATTAATTGGGTAAGTATGAATAGTTAGTGTTAAACTATATCTGCATATTTTTAATAATTATAAAAATCAGCATTTGTTATAACTTAATATTTTTGATGTATACATAAATGTATTATAATTGATATTTATTTAATGTTAAAATTACATTTTTTTTTTTATTATTAGAAAATTACAATCTGTATTAACAAAAACACAACAAGTAAATGTGATAACATTTACAACAAAACAATATCATTTAATGATCGTATGGCATGATAAGGGCGAACATCCAATGATAGAACTCTTCAAAAATTACAAATATAAATAAGAAAACATTTTTAATTTTTCAGTGAAATTTGATATAACACAATATTTTTTCAAAATATTTCAACAAAATTCAAATCATCAATGTACAAGTAAAAGTACAGACCAGTTTAAAATGAACTATTATAATATAATAGTAGATATTATCAGAGCCAATAATGGCATTGCAGATAATCATGTTACTATCGAATTTAAATAGTGATTAATAGATAAAAATATAAAATTACAATTGAGAGAATTTTTTTATAATAAAATATTTAGTTCATTAATAGTTTATTACCTTAATAAACTAAGTTAGTTGGTACCATAAATCAAAATTATAGCGTTCAGATGAATATAATGAATCAAAACGTATTGAACCGACAGTTATTGCTAGTGATACTACATGCAGTGCGCGGAGATAATGTGTATCATTATTTGTGATGGTTGGGCAGCAAGACTGGTAGAATATAATCAACTTCCCTAATCAATGAGTATATTAAAATCATTTGATCACCACACGAGTTTGTGCCTATTTTCAATTACATTATCGCCACGTATGTAGCCGCCAGTTGTACACAAAAATCGTTTCCGGTCATTATCGGTTATGCGTGCCTAAGCGTTTCTTTGAAAATTTCTACAATGCACATAACAATTTGAAACAGTAAATACATATAAAACATTTTAATTCGCATTAGTTTAAAATGACTAATGTGCATAACCATTAAATATAAATGTTGTAAATAATGATAAATTATAAATTATAACATAATTTTCGGTATAAAAATAAAATTCAGTATTTACTCCAGTAGAGCGTCGGGGCTGTAGAAACTTACAGGTAGTCGGGACACTTTAACCAAAAATGACGATAATGAACATGGAGAGTAGTTTCAGGTCCACCTGATATCCTTGTATAGTGAGCGTAGTTTGACGTTGTGAGGGGAAGGGTAAGATTTTCAGTTAGGTATTCATTCGTTGTTAAAACAGGTAAAATAAACAAAATCTTTGTATGAATTTGAGAACCAGTGCATAGCAGTACTGTTGAAGGCCGATAAATTATTTCTCCGACATAATAATACATAATAATATATTATCCTATTTTATTTTTATTTTTGAAAATATCTATGTAAACTTACAAATAGCGAAAGGCAATTTCTTTGGCATAAAGAATAATTTAATTTAAAAATTACATAAATCTATGGTGGCATATCTGTAGGCTATATAATTTGAAATCCTTGTTCACCCAACAGTCCTGTGTAATTGATTTTACCTGTTTAATCATTTTAATCCAGGATTTTAGTTGTTCCTGTAAAATCGCCATAAAAATAAAATACATAGATCAATCAACAAAATAACAATACAAATTTGACATAGTTGTTAGTTGGCAATTACGCTGAAATCAGTATACTGAATAAACTAACTAAAATTTGTCAAATTTATGTTTTGTCATTTGACTTTCTAAGATATGCAAATAATTTAATAAAGATTGGGTTATATTTGTTAATAATTTTTAAATATAAACGAAAATGTACATGTAAAATACTGAATAAATATATCTTATTAGCTAAGTCTTTTCTTCGTAATAAATTTATAAATCACTGGTTATTTTTCAATATTTATATTAATATCAATTAATGTTAATCCATTATCTATGAGGGGACATATATTCGAAATTTATTGTATCATTTTTGTTAATTGTTATAATGTAGCTATATATTATGAGCTTAAAATGTACCTGATTTAGATTACAAATTATTGTTTTACTATAATCTTGTAATCAGTAAATAATATGCGTAAACTTTACTCTATTGGGTTTAGCATATACATGATTATTATCTAATTTTTATAGTTACTTTACTATAGTTATCTCAAAGAAAAATGTAAAAGTTCATTTATATTCACCAAATGATAATGATATTGTTTCTCTGTATATTTATAGTTTCAATACCAAATATTTTGTTCCTGAATTACAAAACACTTTCAGCTAATAGAAACTATTATGTTTGATATGGTTCTTAACTTTTGGAAAATAGTTGGATTGGTCTTAATTTATATTGTAATACTATATATAAATTTAAAATGCTGTAAAATCTTTGTTTTCTTATTAACAATACAATACAGTGCTTTACTAGTTGTTTAAAAATTATTTGGTTGAAATATAGTTTCTCCTATAATACCGGGCAGTAGTAGTGTGCTAATAATATGTTTGATTTGATACTTCATGATTTAAATGTCAATATAATCTGGATATATAATATTTGTTTATCAGTGTTATAATATCTGCAATGATATATTATAGTTAGAATAGGTATAAGCATTATAATTCATATTTAATTTTATGTTTTAGATAATTAAGAATTTACAATTAATTATTTATTTTTCCATTCAATTAATATTATGACATATACTGACATTTAGATTTTAAAATACACAAAATTATCAATTCATTTATCCAATTATGATAAAAATTAAATCAACATCAAATACAAGATATCAGAAACGAAAAGGTTAAATTATTACAATTATATATTACAAAGCGTACCATAAGTTTTTCATACATTTATATAAGAAAAAGCTCTTATCTGTCCTCGCGTGTTCAAACGCATTCCTATAATACCTAGCAGTGGGCGTAAAATAATGATTTTATTTGATACTTTTTATGTTATTGTTAATATAATTTGATGTACTTTAATTAATTTATCACATTTAATATATCGTAATCTATCTATTTAAATACATGTGTGGAGAACCGTCCATTCATATCAACGCTCAGATCAAACCAGCAATACGTAACTGAACGAAGTAACATCA